>NC_048299.1:28393516-28430959 GCF_013100865.1 Trachemys scripta elegans
AGATTTATTCATAGATCCAGTCAAAGATGTATTTTAGTCATTTCTGGTTTAAATTGAGATCCCTTCCCTTTATAACTCACTTATCCTCCGCCATTCCCAAGTCAAGGGTCGTATATACTGACCCAATAGCATAGCTTGAAAACTAGAGCCAATCAACAATTTTAAGCATCATTTTTGTTCTCAGTGACCCGGAATTAGTAAAGTTTGCTTTATTTCAGAAGCATTTTGGCTGTAGAGCAGTGTTATCTGTCTTTTCAGAGAAGAGCATGGGCCCTTTGAAGGGGAGGTCCTGGATGGTCTGTTGTACCTCATGTTGAAGGTCTGACACCTGAAGCCAGGCTCCCTGTCTCATGACCAGCCCAGTCACCAATGTGCAAGAGGCTGCATCCGCCGCATCCAAGGCTGCCTGGAGGGACGCTCGGGTAATTAATTTCCCGTCTTCAACTAGGGCTGAGAACTCGGTTCGCAATTCCTGAGGAAGGACTTCAGTGAACCTAGACAGTGCCGAGCATGTGTTGTGACCATACCGTCTCACTATAGCCTGTTGGTTGGCTATACGCAACTGCAGTCCCCCTGTGGAATACACCTTTCTTCCAAACAGGTCCAACTTCTTGGCCTCCCTGTTTTATGGTGTAGCCCCTTGGAACCTCTGACGCTCCCTTTGGTTGGCTGCATTGACCACTAGGGAGTCCGGGGGAGGGTGGGCATAAAAGGTGTTCATGGCCCTTGGAGGGGACAAAATATCGCTTCTCTGTCCTCTTGGCCGTGGGGGCTAATGAGGCTGGCGTTTGCCACAAGGTGCGGGATGTGTCCGCAATAGTCTTTATCAGCGGTAGGGCTACCCTGGGTGGGCCCGACGAGGCCAGGATGTCAACCACTGGATCCGTATCCACTTCGATCTCCTCAGGTTGGATCGAGAGGCTCTGGTTTGCACGTGTAAGCAACTGCTGGAGAAGCCTGTTGTCCTCTAGGACCGGTGCTGCTGAAGTTCCCGCGACCGCCTCATCAGGAGAGGAAGAGGAGGAGATCACCTGCAAAGGGCCTTCCTCTATACCCTCGCCCCCCGTGGGGGCCTGCAGCACACAGTACTCTGGTTGCGTGGCCATGTGGATGCAGGATGCGGCACCACGGCCGGTACCGGGGTCGACACCGAACGACGAGGTGTGCTGGTCGGTGCCTGCAGCATCGGGACGATGGCCCCTGCTGGTGCCGGTGTGTGACTAGGCAGTGCCGGGATCTGTTGTGGCACACTCCTGTCAGACGGCGGTGCCGGTGATGGAGGCATTTGAGCCGGAGCCCCCACCGTCGATGAGACCAATGGGGGCCTTGAGCAGGGGCAGTACACCTGTCCTACGGACTGATGGTAGGCCCAGGGAGTCCAGAACGGCCACTGGGGGGGCAGTTGCCACTGCTGTTGCTACTGCTGTTGCCACTGCGGGGGATAAGGCCGGAGGCTCGCCCGTGAGGTCGACCGCCTGCTCCTCGATCTACTGGAGCGGTACGACTCTGCTTCCAAGTCTGAGGTCTCCGAATAGGAGGACCTAGGGGGAGCAGTACCCACTTTCGCTGGGGAGTGGTGCTGCTGGGCTGGAGAATGTTCTCTCTGCTCCGGTGCCGCTGGGGTGGAGTGGTGTGGGGACCGCGGCGATAACATAGCCGGCTTGCCCCGTGATTGTATAGGGGGTCGGGCCATGGTCGGAGGCTGTTTCCACCGGCACGGCGACACCGGCACCGGGAGGCTTAATAGGTCAGAGGCTGCCTTGAATGCCTCCGGCATCGATGGGAGGCGTACTTCCTCAACAAGGTCCGGGGACGTCGGCCTGTCTGGACTCAACTGTACCCTCTCCGGGGCGGGAGTCAACGGAGTAGCAGGATGAGTCTGTGGCACAGCCTGTTCCGCAGCACACGTGGACGGTGCCGGCACTTTAGGGTCCTGGTGGGGTGATCATCCCTCACCAGCCTCTTCTTTTTAATCGGCACCAGGGATGGTGAACGGTGCCTCCCGGAGGCCGATTTCCTATGTGCCGACTCTCTCCGGTGCCGGGGTTTGGAGGTTTTGGGCTCATGATGTATTACCGGTGCCGGGGCGCTGCGCACCGAGGATGAAGTGCTGGGCACTGGGTCAGCTGGCCCAGGGTCCGAATGTGGCCGCAGGGCCACTTCCATTAGTAACACTGTGAGCCTCTGCTCTCTGTCTTTGAGAGTCCTGGGGTGAAATGCCCTGCAGATAGCTCACCTGTCTCTTTGGTGGCTTTCTCTGAAGCACCGTAAGCAGGAAGAGTGCGGGTCACTCTTCGGCATGAACTTCCCGCAGTCCTTGCAGAGTTTAAACCCTGGGGACCCGGGCATGCCCCAGCGGGGCAACAAGTACATTGGGGAAAACCCCCCAACAACTATCTATCTATACTAACTCTAAACTAACTAAACTATTTACAAGGAAGAAAACGGGACATTGCCAAGATTGCTGAAGAGCAAGTGAAGTTCCAGCTAGCCGTCACTGGCGGTAAGAAGGAACTGAGCGGGTGGGGGGTCGGCAGGCCCCTATATACGGCACTGTGAAGGCACCACTCCAGGGAGCACCGAAGCCGACCCTATGGACACTGCTATGGTAAAAATCTTCTGGCTGGCGTGCACACGGCGTGCACACACCTGCTTGGAATGGACATGAACAATCACTCGAAGAAGAATATAAATTATAAAAGTAGTGATCTTGGAAATATAAAATTTGTTTTTATGACATGCTTATTACACACTATTATTAATTATTATTTATCATTACAGTATTTTTATTACGTTATGAAAATGGCAACACTCTTACAAGCTACAAAAGTGAGATCTTGGATCACTTTGAATACGCCTGTTATAAGACAAGGCTCCTATGTTTCATGAAGGAGTATCAGATATGAAACAGCATGAAGGTATTTAAGAAGCCAACTCAAAGAGTTCCTCCTACACAAGCATTCAGTTCTTGAGCAGTCCAGGGAAACAACGCACATTACAACAAAGCTTAAACTTGTTATTCATAATAATTTTAAAAACAATATTAGCTGCCTATTTAATTTTAAAAACAGCAAAAAATATCCACCTCCCTTTCCGTTTCTTATAAGGAATCTTGAAGTTTAAATCTCCTCAGTGTGATAGATATACTTGCTTTGATCTGCTTAGCTCTTGGAAGTCCAGGGGCTCCAGGCTGCTGGCCCCATGCTGCCCAGGATCCCTAGGAACAGCTCCGTCTGCCATTAGGGAATTTTTTCCCAAGAACTCCCTGTAACATTTCGCAAACCCCCAGGTGTTCAAAAACCCGTTTGGGAACCACTGGTCCAGAGTGATGGGATCCAAACACTGTGGCCTAGTGAGTGTCCAACAGTGGGGGTTTGACAGGACTTTCAGAAGTGCCCTTGAAGTTCTGGTGGTAAAGGGCAGTTTTTGAAAAAGGTGAAAAAATAAGGAGCAACGGAAAAAAAAATGATAGCAAAGAAAAAGGACAGGATAGCAAAAAGGATAAGACTGAAAGGTGTAATTTCTAATAGTTCTAAATAGTAATAGTAATAAAGCAATAATCCCATTTTTATCAAAATAGAAAGAAAGAAAATAATCATGCAAACTTATGTGGTGTGGTATTTGTAGTGCACCTTTAGAGCTGTCTTTGATTTTTTGGGGGGCATTACAACAGAGACATATTTATATTTCAGATAAAGTAGTAAATTTTTAGGGACAAGAAAGGCTGTAATAATTTTTTTCATGTCCCCCCAGGCTACTAGAAAAACCTATACCAGGGGTAGACAACCTATGGCAAGCGTGCCGAAGGCGGCACGCGAGCTGATTTTCAGTGGCACTCATACTGCCTGGGTCCTGGCCACCGGTCCAGGGGGCTCTGCATTTTAATTTAATTTTAAATAAAGCTTCTTAAACATTTTAAAAACCTTATTTACTTTACATTCAACAATAGTTTAATTAAATATTATAGACCAGGGGTCGGCAACCTATGGTACGTGAGCCGATTTTTAATGGCACGCTGCGGCCGCCACTGGCCCCACTCAGCCCGCTGCCAAACCCCAGCAGCGGGTTGAGCGGGGCCGATGGCCAGGACTCCGGCAGGCAGCAGCATGCTATTAAAAATCCTGCCTGGCCCAGCCCGCTCTTTTTCGCCCTCCGCCTACCACTCTCTCCTGCGGGGGCAGGGGGCAGAAGCAAATTTGGTCCTGCTGGCTGCTGCTGCAGGACAGGCTCCACCGGCAGCCAAGCTTCCCCCTCCCCCGCTCTTCCCCCAGCGTGCTGCGTCATGCCCCACCTCCTCTCCCTCCCTGCCGCTGATGGCCTTTGCGAGAGAGGGGAGACGAGGAGCCCCAGCGCCCTCGCTGCTCAGACCGGGAAGGAGGCAGAGAAAAGGCAGGAGCGGGGCCTTGGGGAAGGGGGGTGGAATCAGGGCGTATCCCTCCAGCCCCCTGTCGTGAGCTGCTCAGGGCAGAGGGCGGGGAGCACCTCTCTGATCCCAGCCCACTCCCCAGCCCTTTGCCCTGACCCCTAACCCCTGCACCCCCTCACACCCCAGCCCCCTGCAGCCCCCCACGACCCCAGCCCTGACTCTGGCACTCCCCACACATACCCAGCCCCCTCGTACCCCATGCCCTGACTCCTGCATCCCCTCACATGCCCCCAGCCCTCTGCCCTGACTCCTGCACCCTCCTTACACACCCCCTGCCCTGACTCCTGCACTCCCCACACATACCCAGCCCCCTATACACACCCTGCCCTGACTCCTGCACTCCCCACAAATACCCAGCCCCCCCATGCCCTGACTCTTGCACCCCCCACATCCCCACCCCGAGCACCAAACGGGAGCTCCTGCACACACACCCCACATTCCCATCTGCACCCCTCGCACCAAATGGGAGCTGCCCAGGTATGCACTCCACACCCAAATCTTCTGCCCCAACCCTGAGCCCCCTCCCTCATTCTAGCTCCTGCCCAGACCCTGCACCACAACCCCCAGCCTGCTCCTTCACCCCCAGCACTGAGCTCAGTGCACCCCCAACTTCAGCTCAGTGCAGAGAGAGAGAGAGAGAGAGAGGAAGAGAATGGGCCAAAACCAGGGAGAAGGTAGGTACCCACTTTATGTGGGCAGGGCCAGGACCCCAGACCGGCAGCGGGCTGAGCGGGGCTGGCAGCCGGGACCCTGGCTGGCAGGAGCCAGCGGACGGAACCCCAGACCAGCAGCGGGCTGAGCCGCTCAGCCCGCTGCTGGTCTGGGGTCCTGGCCCTCGGCCCCGCTCAGCGTGCTGCCGGTCTGGGGTTCTGGCTGCCAGCCCTTTGCCAGCTGGGGTCCCAGCTGCCAGCCCCGCTCAGTCCGCTCCCAGCCTGGGGTTCTGGCTGCCGTCCCCTTGCCAGCCGGGGTCTCAGCTGCAGGCCCCGCTCAGCCCACTGACGGCCTAGGTGAACGGAACCCCAGGCCGGCAGCGGGCTGAGCAGGCCAGCGGTGTAAGATCAGCATTTTAATTTAATTTTAAATGAAGCTTCTTAAACATTTTGAAAACCTTGTTTACTTTACATACAACAGTAGTTTAGTTATATAATATATAGACTTATAGAGAGACCTTCTAAAATATGTTAAAATGTATTACCGGCATGCAAAACCTTAAATTAAAGTGAATAAATGAAGACTTGGCACACCACTTCTGAAAGGTTGCCAACCCCTGACCTATAATATTAGGACTGCTGTTGAAAAATAAGGACGAAAGTCTACAGAATCAGAGAATTTGATAAGAAATAGCCCTTATATTTGGTAAAGTCACAATTATCTTTGAAAAATAAGGCTTAACTATATTGTAAATATGATTTCATTTATACTTCATCTAATCTACATTTTTAAGAAAAAGTATGAAAGGAAAAAATACTAATTTTCTTACAGTTTCTGACTTTTCTTCTGTATGTTTTTTTCCCCCTTTTGATTCTTCTTTGATTTTAACAGGTAACAATGGGAGTGGCTCTTTGTCAGTAGGATGAGTATACTGTATCCTCTCATACTCAGACTGAGGAAACTGAAGTTTTGGAGTCTCTTCCATGACACCAGCAGATTCTTTAGCTTTATACAGTTGTTCTCTCTCCTGAACAAGGACTTTTTCCTTTAAACTGCTTGCTGGAATTCCATAATCTTTAGAGTTTTCTTTATCAGTTAACACTTTTTTTTCTAGTTTAACATCTTTCAGTTGAGATGTCACAGTTTCTTGGTTTTTCTCAGTTTCTACTGGAGTTTTCCTTGAAAGTAGTTCACCTGTTTGCTTTCCTGTGTCAACTGCTGGTAATTTCTGTACTGATTTATCAGTTTCATTAATAGACTTGCGTCTTGAAAATGTACGATCTTCTCCCTTACCTTTAGATTTTGTTGGAGGTTTGCCTTTCTTTGATAAATCTTTACCATTTATTTTCATATCAGTGCCAGCATTCTCATCATCAGCCTCAGGATAAATGAAGTGCATATCTTGAACATGGGAAGGTGTTACTGATTTTGGGAATTGCCTGTTAGCCTTTACAGCTTCCTGTTTAAAAAAATATTAAAAACAACATTTACAGTAACCTCTATTTTGCACGTAAGCCCCAATTCAGCAAAACATTTAAACATCTGCTTAAATCCTACTGACTTGATCTTAAGAATGTGTTAAAGTACTTTGCAGAATCTGGAGTGGTTTCTTACATATTTAAAGCTCAGCACATGCTTAAGTGCTTTGCTGAACTGATGTCACAACCCATTAACTTTTATAATTAAAAATGTTATAAAACAATTACTTAAAGCTTTCCCAATAGGAATTAACTGAAAATAGATAGGATGAATTATGTTTTTAAAAGAAACTGCCAAATCCATGAATGGCTAAAAAGGGGCACGTTCAAAATAAAGTTCATTCATGTATCAAATGCAAAAACCTATATTAACAAAACATTACAGTTACACAGTTAAAAATAAAAATTAGGAAATGCAAAATTAAATTTCCTATAGAAATGTTATCCATATTGCAGATATGTAGGATGGTTATTCTTGTTTTTCTTGTTAAATTTGTAGTTTAATAAATTATTAAATTTATAGCATTAAGTCCACAAGATGTAACTGTGACCAAGTTAACCTTGCGGTAGGAACCTTCATGTTTGCATTTCCTGGCTTTTTTATTTTAACTATGAAACTTTCATGTTTCATTAATATTTTATTAGCATTTAGTTTCTTTCTTCAATTTGCCCATCCAAAATAATGGCAAATTTTAATTCCACTTACCTGAAAATTTGCTGTACAAGACTAGGTCAAGACAGCAAAAGGTTTTTCTCCCTTCACTCTGGAACAGGCAGGATGGATCATTTAGGATTTCAGTACCTTCTATGGATTCTTCCTCTTCACTTCCCAACTCAAAAATGTTCCTTCCCAAGAAGGAATTGAAAATAAAATACCAAACCAAAAATAGGCAAAAAAGTAAGCTTTCATCTGAAAATGGTTCTTTGCCACTTTCATCCTATTCATCTGTTGAAGGGGAGATTTCTTTCTTCACTTTTCTAACCAGATATCCAACTCTGACAAGTGCAGACAGACACTTTCAGGGGAGATTCTATCATCTTCCCCTAAAACATCTGATGTTGGCCCTTTTGGAGAAGGAATACCAGACTAAATGGACTACTGGTCTGACCTGATATGGCAATTCCTGTGTTCCCTTTAAAATCTGCTGGCAGGTGATCTTTAAACTAATTGTGCAACACCAAATGCCATAGCATCCTATGCTACAAAATAAATGGTTAATAACCTGTTCTGTAACTGTTGTTCTTCAAGATGTGTTGTACCTGTTCATTCCACTCTTGGTGTATGAGCTCCCCGAGCACAGATGTTGGAAAATTTTTCCCTCGACTACACCCATTGGGGTGGCTTGAGTGTCCTCTACTGCCTTGTGCCACTGCATGCAAGTATTAAGGATGGAGCCACCCTCAACCCACCTTAGTTCATAGAAACATAGAATATCAGGGTTGGAAGGGACCTCGGGAGGTTATCTAGTCCAACCCCCTGCTCAAAGCAGGACCAATCCCCAGACAGATTTTTGCCTGATCCCTAAATGGCCCCCTCAAGGATTGGGCTCACAACCCTGGGTTTAGCAGGCTAATGCTCAAACCACTGAACTATCCCTCCCCCCTTGCTAGTTCCTCTTTGCCAGAAAAACTCCAATATAGAGGGGTCAAGATGGAACGGACACATGCCACACATCTCTCAGAAGAACAGTTATGGAACAGGTTAGTAACCGTTTTTGGTTCTTTGAGTGATTGCACACATGCATTCCACACTTGGTGATTCACAAGCCTTGAAATCAGGAGGTAGGCTCAGAGTAATTCTGAACAAGGGCTTAAGGTCAACTTGCCAAATCTGGCATTGTCTCTAGCATGCTGAATGATTGCATAGTGGGATGCAAATACAGGCAGCAACATCTCCCCCCTAGCAATTAGGGCCGAAGCCAGCAGTTACATCCAACAGTTCATCTCTGGTGACAGTCTTTCCTAGTGGGTGCAACTCTCAAGTGGCGCCCCTGCCTAATGGATACAGTTCATGGGTGGGTAGGGGAATCTGGGCCCTCTCACTCCACCAGTGTGACACTCTGTACTTCAGGAGAACCCCTCAGGGGAAGAGAAAGTTACTCACCTTGCAGTAACTGAGGTTCTTCGAGATGTGTCCTCCTGTGGGTGCTCCACTCCAGGTGACGGTGCGTCCCGGCGCCGTTGATCGGAAGTCTTCGGTTAGCAGTGCCTGGTCGGGATGCACACGCTCAGCTGCTGTCTCGTAGTCTTGTTAGAGTCTGCCTGAGCGCATGCATCCCGGGCCCCCCTCAGTTCCTTCTCTACCATGGAGAAGTCAGTATAGAACTCCAAAGTAGAGGGGAGGAGGGCAGGGAGTGGAGCATCAGGGCGCTGACTTCTCCTACCCTCCTTGCTGATGTTATGGCAACCAAGAAGGCTACCTTCATGGACGTATGAAGAAGAAATGAAGTAGCTAAGGGACGAATGGAGGTTTCATAAGACCGCGAAGAATGAGATTGAGATTCCATGCAGCTGCGGATGGATAAATCTCGGGGTAGAGATTTTGTAGGCCTGTGAGGAAGCATTTTATGGTGGGGTGTGCAAAGAGTGAATATCCATCTAATGAATCATGGAAGGTAGTAAGGGCCACTAGGTGTACCCTGATGGAGCTGAATGAGAGTCCGTCCTGTTTTAGTTTCAGAAGGTAGTCTAGGATGTTAGGAAGGGGCACAATATGGGGTGATAAATGTTTGTTTGAACACCACAGGGAAAACCGCTTCCACTTCTGCAGGTAAGTTTTATGAGTGGAGTCTTTTCTACTATGCAGGAGGACATATCGGACTTGCTCAGAACAGGCTAATTCATGGGTCTGAACCATGAAGGAACCATGCTGTCAGGTGGCGTTTCTGGAGCTGGGGGTGAAGAATTCGTCCATTGTCCTGGGAAAGGAGATCTGGTCTGTTGGGGAGAGTCCGTGAAGGACGGGCAGACTTGTGGAACAGGTAAGGATACCATGTCTGTCTCGACCAAGCCAGGGCAATGAGTATGACCCGGGCCTTGTCGTCTCTGATCTTGCGTAGGACCCTGTGTATCAGAGGGATCAGCGGAAAAGCATAGAGGAGAGAGTTGTTCCACAGGATGAGGAATGCATCTCCTAGGAATGCAGTCCCGAATCCCTCTTTGGAGCAAAAGAAGTGGTATTTGCGATTCTGGGTTCTGGCAAAGAGGGTGCAGAGGGTTGAAGTTGTGTCTCCTGGACGTCTTCTAAAGGGACGTCTTGGCTGAGTGCCACCCTCTTGAAAAGTTCCTGGAACTGTTTCGGGTCATCCACATTCTGTGGAGGCAGAGGCATGAGGGCTCCGTCTGGAGCTGATGGAAAGTTGGGGTTCAGCGAATCAGGGTATGGTCCCTGGCCCACGTCTTCAGAGTGGGGTTCAGGCGCTCTAGAAGTAGATGGAGCTAGAGTTGGAGGTGCAGAAGGAGCTTGTGGTCTGGTGGAAGAAACATGAGGGTGAGTGGCGGTGGGAGCTAGCCAAGGGTACCAATGAGGCCAAGGCATTGAATAAGAGAAGTTAGGTGCAGCCCATTGGGGCTGGGGGGCAAAGTAGGGAAACTGAGGCTGGTGGTTATTCGCCATGGTCTGAGGTGTAAAAGGTTCTGGTGCAGGAGAAGAGGCAGGTGGGGACAACTTCTGCTGTTGTTGCATATCAGGCTCGCTGTCAGTAAAGGTGGTCAGGTCAGGTGGGGAGAGCGGCTGGTCAAAGAGTGAGTACTGTGTGTTCAGGAGTGGAGAGTTAGGCTCAGGTGCCAGTGAAAGGTCATCTTGATTCAGGAACTGTTATTGCTGTTCCCTAGGGTCTGAGTGTGCTATGTGCGGTCTGTGCTTAGAGGCATGCACAGACTTTTGTTTAGCTTTCCCTGATGCTGCGGGTCTTTTGTGTGCGCCCTGCGGGAGATCTGCTGCTGCTGCATGAGCGGCGGGGAGGCTCGGTGCCCACATTCTTGTTGGAACCGGGGTAGAGCGCGCTGTCGGCACAGGGTCTATTTTTGGTGCCAAAGGGACTGGTACCAAGGAGATCTTCCTTGCACAGGAAGTCGTATCCCTGCCTCTGCACTCTGCAAAAGCCGCTGAAGTGCTGGGACGGTCGGAGGCTCCTGCTTTCAGCACTAACAGCACTGAGGGTAAGGATCTCGCAAGAGAACCTTTACCATTGTGAAAGTCTCCACTTGGAGACAGTTGGGCTTCTTGCCTCTCTGCCTGAGAGGGTGAAGCCATGCTCCCAATAGGTGAAGCCATGCTCTCCCATGGCCGGGGACATGAGGGAGAGAGTTTAACAGTGCCCTTGTCTGGAGGCAGCCGCAGGGATTTCTGCATAAGACTCGTTTTCAGACCCAGTCCCTGTCATGACGAGCCTTGGTTTTGAGGCTTGTGCAATGGAGGCACTTAGTAGGGACCTGCGTCTCACCTAGGCACTTCACGTAGTGTGACTGTCCATCGGACTTTGGCATAGAGTCCTGACAGGAGACACATTTCTTAAATCACAAAGACTCTTGCATTATTGAACTTGGAGTGCTGGGGGAAAGTGTCTCAGTGGGAGACGAGCTTGAGGAAAAAAACTTTGTTTTTTTAAACTAAGTAACTATTCTAAAGGAAGGGAAACAACTGGGATGTCACTAACTAACTATTTCTATATTTTTGTGATTGTTTCCTTCAGAGACCAGGGAAGAGTGTTAGCATTGCCCCGAGTCCCGTCTTCTGCCAAGGACAGTTGAGAAGGAACTGAGGGGGGTGCGGGACGCGCGTGCTCAGGCATGCTCTAACGAGACCGCAAGACAGCAGCTGAGCGTGTGCGTCCCAACCAGGCACTGCTACCGAAGACTTCCGATCAACGGTGCCGGGACGCACCGTCACCTGGAGTGGAGCACCCACAGGGACAGCACCCTCATGTTCATCTTTATAAAATGATTGTGTGGTATTCAATGCCAAAGTTTGTCATGTTGGGTGTCTTCAGAAGGCTCATGATGCACTGAGCATTGTTGTTACAGTAATGTTATAGTAATGCTATAGCTTATAATTTTATGTATGTAGTTATGAGGCTGAAAATGTATCCTCATGGCTTAAAATAAGCCCAGACAAAACCTCTCCTAGAGCAGAGAGGCAGTTCACACCTCAACAGGGCAGGTATGGGACAAACCCAGCACAGCCTCACAGGAAGAAAGGACGCTGGCCTAGCAAGCAACAAAAGGATCTGTTGGACTCTCGAGTGAGTCACCCCACTTCCTTTGGTCAGTTTGGGACTACAATGAGTTAATTCTCACCAGACTCTGAAGTGGGGGAGGGAGGCAAAGCCAAGAGGGAAGAAAGAACATGATAAAAGGGAGAAACAATTGCCATGCTCTTCCTCTCTCTTCCACCTTCATCTACAGACACCACACCAAGCGACTAAAGCCCTGATCAAAGGGGAGAGTCTGGCTGAAGGGCAACCAGCCAACCTCTGATGAGAAGCATTTAAGTTTGTAAGGTATCAGGGGGTAGCTGTGTTAGTCTGTATCCACAAAAACAACAAGGTGTCTGATGGCACCTTAAAGACTAACAAATTTATTTGGGCATAAGCTTTCATGGGTAAAAAACCCACTTCTTCAGACGCATGGAGTGAAAATTACAGATGCAGGTATTGTTATATTGACACATGAAGAGAAGGGAGTTACCTCAGAAGTGGAGAACCAGTGTTGACAAGGCCAATTCAATCAGGGTGGATGTAGTTCACGCCCAATAATTGATGAGGAGGTGTCAATTCCAGGAGAGGAAAAGTTGCTTCTGTAATGAGCCAGCCACTCCCAGTCCCTATTCAAGCCCAAATTAATGGTGTTAAATTTGCAAATGAATTTTAGTTCTGCAGTTTCTCTTTGAAGTCTGTTTCTGAAGTTTTTTTGTTCAAGTATGGCTACTTTTAAATCTGTTATAGAATGTCCAGGAAGATTGAAGTGTTCTCCTACTGGCTTTTGTATGTTACCATTCCTGATGTCCGATTTGTGTCCATTTATTCTTTTACATAATTTTCACTTACTGTTAGCCTCAAGTTAGCTTCCCTGGGTGTCACTTCCAACCTTCCTCTGCATCCCAGCCGGCCACCAGACATCCGTGGAAAGCACTGCCTTCTAGGCTTCCAACCCTGGTCTCAGTCTCTATGTGTTGCAGCTCCCCCATTCCTTGACTTGGTGTGGGCTCTGCTCCCATTCTTCCCTGGAGTTCCCAACACATGTCCTTCTCCCTGGCCTGCTAGCCCCTGTGTTAGCTGTCCGGCTGCCTTTTAAACCCTCCTCCAAACTGAGCATGTTCGGCATGGGTGGAGGGGGTGGGGCCTCCTTAGCCCAGAGTTGCTCCTTAACCCCCTCCTGTCCGGTGAGGGGTTTATACACTCTGTCATGCACCCTCTCCCTCAGGTTCAGTGTCAGATGCAGTAGCCTGTGAGAGGGCCTTCCAGAAGCTAAAGGAGTGGCTGAGCTGAGAACTTGTGCTCACCCAACCCAACTTCACCAAGAAGTTTATGTTGCAAACAGACAACTCTGAGATGGGTCTGGGCATGATGCTATCCCAAGACATTGATGGAGAAGAACACCCCATAATTACCTCAGCAGGAAGTTGTTCCCATGAAAAACCTCCTGTTCAGACATAAAGAAGCAGGCCTTAGCAGTGAAATGGGCTGTGGATGTTTTGAAGTACTATTTTGGGGGGAATACCTTTCAGCTAGTGACTGACCATGCCCCGCTATGGTGGCTGAAAGACACCAACCACAGAATTATGAGGTGGTACCTCTCATTGCAGCCGTACATCTCTGAAATCCTGCACCGGGCAGGGAAAAATCACAAATCGATGACTTTTTCAGGCGGGAGGAAAAGACTGCATCTAACACTGAACCTGAGGGAGAGTTGAAAAAGGTACAGAAAAGGGCAACAAAAATGATTAGGGGTATGGAACAGCTTCCATATGAAGAGAGATTAATAAAACTGGGACTTTTCAGTTTGGAAAAGAGATGACTATGGGGAGATATGATAGCAATCTATAAAATCATGACTGGCGTGGAGAAAGTAAATAAGGAAATGTTATTTACTCCTTTTCGTAACACAAGAATTAGGGAATCACCAAACAACATTAATAGACAGCAGGTTTAAAACAAACAAAAGGAAGCATTTCTTCACACAACACAGAGTCAACCTGTGGAACTCTTTGCCAGAGGATGTTGTGAAGGTCAAGACTACAACAGGGTTCAAAAAAGAACTAGATAAATTCATGGAGGATAGGTCCATCAATGGCTATTAGCCAGGATGGGCAGGGATGGTGTCCCTAACCTCTGTTTGCAAGAAGTTGGGAATGGGTGACAAGAGATGGATGGATCACTTGATGATTATCTGTTCTGTTCATTCCCTCTGAAGCACCTGGCATTGGCCACTGTCAGAAGATAGGATACTGGGCTAGACAGACCTTTGGTCTGACCCAGTATGACTGGTCTTATGTTCTTATGTACCTGTAACCACAGCATTTGAGCCCTCTGCCCCCAGGTTGTTGCTAGGCCCCTGCTGTTAGAAGAGGGTGGCTACTTGTTGAATCAGGCATTGTTGCCGCTCTTGCTGTTCCGCAGCCAACTCTCAGATAAGCTGTTGCTGCTGCTGTTGTTGCATGGCCCACTGTTGCTGATGGGTGGCCACCTGCTGAAACAACTGCATGTGCTGTAATTGCTGTGCGCCACCTGTTGTTGCTGCCTGTTGGCCAGCCACTTCAGCAGCTTCTCCATCTCCATAGCGCTCCTTCTTTTGGTCCCTTTTTCTCTCTTTTCCTTTATGTTTTCTGTATTTTTTCCCCTTCTTTTTTCTCTCTCTCAGTCTCTCCACAGACCTGGGTTAGACTGCCCTCATTCTCCACCAGCTGTGTGCAGGAGGCAGCATCTCCCGCCTAGCAGTTAGGACTCAATGTGACAGTCACAATTGTTACAGTTCACAGGCAGGGTAGGGGAACATGGGCCCTCCCACTCTGCCAGATTTTGACTCAGGGCCCTGAAAGGCTGGTTTGGCTTTGCTCACCCATTGGTTCCTTGAGTTAGCCTCAAGTCAGCTTCCTTGGGTCACTTCCGACCTCCCTCTGCATCCCAGCCAGCCACCATCTGTCCCTGGAGCACATTGCCTTCCAGGCTTTCATCCGTGGTCCCAGTCTCTAGGTGTTGCAGTTCCCTCATTCCTCTGCTCCCATTTTTCCCTGGAGTTTCTAATGCATGTCCTTCTCCCTGGCCTGCTAATCCCTGACTTAGTTGTCCAGCAGCCTTTAAACCCCTCTTCCTACCCGAGCATGCTCGGCAAGGGCAGAGGGGTGGGGCCTCCTTAGCCCAGAGTTGCTCCTTAACCCCCTCCTATCCAGTGAGGGATTTATACACCCCGTCACACAGCCCTACAAATGTCCAGGATAAGCACTTGAGCCATAAAGACCACAGAGCCTACCTCTGATCTTGTTGATTGCGTTGTTCCTCTGCTTGGTTTGGGTAACATTAGCCAAGTCATTGCATAAGCGAATACAAAAAGCTATCCAAAATGAAGTCCTCTGAGAAGAGACTGGGTGCCCTTTCATCCTGTCTGTGACTACCTCTAACAGCTGCAAAGACAAGCAGAATGGTTTGAACTTGTTGAGGCCAACGCTCTCCTGACATCCAGAGTGTGCAGCCATTCCTCATCTTTATTCAAGTGAGACTTCAGGAAGAAAGCAAGTAGGTAGGTAAATGGTCTGGTTGATATGGAAGTTAGACACCACTTTCAAAACAAACTTTGGATGAGGACACAGGTAAACCTTGATTTTAAAGAAAATTGCATAAGGAGGGCCAGACATTAACTCATGTAGCTCACCCACCCTCCAGGCAGAAGTGATGGCCACCAAAATTCTACCTTCATTGAAAGATGTAGCAAGGACCAGATAGCTAAAAGCTCAAAGGGAAACCCCATAAGCTTTGACAAAAGCAAGTTCAAGTCCCATGGGGGAACAGTATCTTGTACATGAGGGTTCAACCATTCCAAGCCTTTCAAAATCTTATTGATATCTTATTAGAAAATATAGAGCAATTATCAACCTCAGGGTGTAAAGCTGAGATAGTTCTCTCAAAGTTCACCTAGCAGCTAACAACCGACTCTTATTGTTTCAGGTATAACAGATAGTCCAGGATATGCCGAATTGAAGAAGGTGTCATCGAGATTCCAGATTGTCTGGACCAGATAGAGAATCGCTTCCACTTAGCAAAGTAAGTACACCTCCTAGATGGCTTTCTACTACTCAACAATACATCATGAACCTCTTTGGAACAAGACTCTTTTCGAGGATCAAGCCATGTATCATCCGGGCTGTTAAATGAAATTCCTGCAAGTCTGAGTGGAGTAGACAACAATGGTTTTAAGAAATTATGTTTGGGTCCAGTGGAAGCAATATCGGTGCTTTCACTGATAGGGACAGGAGGGTGGAGAACCAGTGCTGCTAACGCCAAGCTGGGGCTATAAGTATGACTCAAGCATGGTCATTTCTGATTTTTAGCAACACACTATGAAGGAGTGGGATTGGTGGAAAAGTGTACAGGAGCCTGCCTGTCCAGGGCAACAGAAAAGCAACCATGAGGGAATCCAGACTGCGATCTTGAAGGGACCAAAAGTGCTGGCACTTCCTGTAGGTTCTCATTGCAAACAGGTCCTCCTGGGGAGTCCCCTACAGCTGGAAAATGTACCTGGCTACTTCTGGATGGAGAGACCATGTGATGACTTGTAAAAGACCTGCTTAGGTGATCTGCAAGGTCATTCTATAACCCTGTGTGGCGGGGTCAGACCACCCCGCCTTAACCCAGAAGGAGTTAAGTCCCAGGGACTGGCAGCGGAAGTCCTGCCTCCCTGGGAAGACTGAGCATGCTCCAAGTGCTACAGAAGTATAAAGAGAGGGAGACCAGCTCATTCTGGGCTAGAGTCCATAGGAGAAGGACTGGCCAGGGGAGCTCCTGCAGAGGGCCAGCCACAGCCGCTGACTGCACCGGGAAGCGATGCCGTCCATGGCCCGCCTGCACCTCAGCGAGCGGAGGAGACCTGGGAGATGACTGGATCCGCAGAGTACTGAGGACTCGACGACTCCTGGGAGACCCCAACGGAGAGCCTGGTAGGAAGTGACCTTGGGAGGGTGACTGAGTGGTACCTTCCCCCCCGGGAAAACTCAGTGTGTTTCTGTCGGAACCCCCCGCTGAGTTGGTGGCAAGCCACTATGCCACTGTAAGGGCCCTGGGTCGGGACCCCCCTATCGGGGCTGTCACACCCCAACAACATAGAGTCTGGCCGCTAGGCCACACTACCCTCCACCAAGGGTTACTTCTTGGACTCTGGCCGGTAGGCCCCACTGACCTGTAGCCAAGGGCCGTATTATAGACTCCGGCCGTTAGGCCACATCTCCCTGCATAAAAGGGGACGCCATAGACTCTGACCGCTAGGCCACGCTACCCTCCACCAAGGGTCGCTTCCTGGACTCTGGCCATTAGGCCACACTGCCCTGAACGAAAGAGTTATTTTATGGACAGAGGATAGTCCATGCCACTCATACCCTTGGGGGCATGGACCTCCACACCCTGGAAGGTAAGAGACTTTGAGATCAATAGAATGGCAATACAAAAATCCCATAGATTAATTGCCTCTTGGCAGAGCAGGGTCAAGCAGGTGCCTCCTTGCCTTTTGATATAGAACGTTGCCACAGTGTTGTCTGTGAGAGTGAGCAGGATTTTTCCCTTGATGTAGGGTAGGAAAGCCTCTCACAGCAGTTAGATAGTTCTCAACTTCCTGACGTTTATGTATAGAACCAGGTCTTTTGTGGACCATAATCCCTGTGTCTGAAGGGAACCCAGATGAGCCCCCCAAACGAGGGCAGTTGCGTCCATGATTAACATTAGCGGCAGTTGAGAAAGGACAAAAAGAACATCTACACATACATTGGCAGGGTTTGTCCACTAATCTAGAGAGGCTAAAATGTAAGGAGGCACCCTCAGCATAGTGTTCAGAGTGTGACTGCTCAGTGAGAATGCAGAGGCCAGCAAAACTTGGAGATTCCCGAGACACAATCTGGTATACAAAACTATCTACAAGCAAGAGACCACATGACCCAGAAGCCTCAGACAATTTTATATTGTCATGATTGGGTAGACCTGGAGATCTAAAATGATGGATCAAATTGTCTGAAACCTTGACTCTGAAGGAAAGCTCTGGCTTGAGTAGAGTCCAGTACTGCTCCTATAAATTCTATCATCTGAACAGGGGAGGGGATCAACTTTCTGAGATGATCAACAGATCTAGTGCATTGAAAGTTGACTGGATACATTGGACAGTACATGAATCCTGAAATGGCCACTCACAAGCCAGTCATCCAGATAGGGATAGATTTGCACTCCTAACTTTCTCAGGAAGCAGCTACTGCTGCCATACATTTTGTAAAAACCCAAGGAGCTGCTGACAGGTCATAAAGCAGCACAGTGTACACATAGTGAGAATGACTTACCAGGGATCTGAGATACTTCCTGTGGCCCTGAGAAATTGCCATATGGAAATAGGCATCCTTTAAGTCAAGGGCAGCATACCAGTCTCCAGGATCCAAGGAAGGGATAATGGAAGCCAGCAGGATGATATGAAACTTTATCTTTTTTTTAGGTATCTGTTGAGTTGACACAGGTCTAAAATTGTTGTGATAGGGTTTTTCATGGCTGGGCAGCCTAGTGACTAGATTCTTGTTCTTTCAGTCTGTAAGGTCAGAGGCGGTGATACGGAGACCAGGACCCTCACTCTCTACCAGGTCCCAGACCAGAGGCCTGTGTAGATCAGCCCCTGAACAGGGGAGATGGGGTCTCCCTCATGACAGGAGTCAAAACCCACTCTCTGACTTACTTCCTACACATCTCTTCAGTTTTGGGTGTGGCCCCACCAGTCCAGTCACCTGAGTGCTGGGCTTATTTGGAGCTTCCCCTTGGCGGGGGAGCCCTTACTTGCCTCAAATGGCTGTGCTAGCTGGCAGTCAGTCACTGATCTGTCCCTCCTGGCTGGCAGACAGAGAACTCTTGCATCCTTGCAAGTCAGCCCCCAACTGAGATAGGCTCCCTTCTTTTCTCCCTCCTCCAGACTTGGCATTGGCTGCAGGTATAGCAGAGTGGGGCTAGCTGAACCCAAATGTTTTCTTTAACCCCCGCTGTGCTGGACGGCAATTTCTCTGCTCCCTCATAATTGGCCTGAGACCTCCCTTAGCTATCAGTATTAGAAAACAGTGGGACTAAAACTCTGTTCCTCTGTGACATTGTGAAATATCTGCTACGACTCCCATCCAAAGGAAAGATTGAACCTCCTGGAGAAGGAACTCCTCTTGAGAGTGGTCCCTGAAGAGCGACAGAGAGGGAGAGTGGGAAGAAGGGGAAGATACAAATTGAAAGGTGTATCCCACTTCCATAGTATGTCAGACCCATTGGTCCAAAGTAATTTGGGACCAAGCACTGATGAAGTGGGATAGATGGTTCACAAAGGAGAAGAAGAGACTTGGATAATAGAGATTGGTCTGACGTTCTCAATCAACCCATCAGAATGCTTGTCTCATGTCTTCAGGACACCTAGATGAGACAGGAGCTGCTGTAGAAGAAGCAGGGATTGGCCTGTGCCTATAATTCCTACTCTTCTTCTTTGATAGGTCCTGGCAAGATGCAAGAATAGATTATTTGTGGGACTGCTGTGGACAAAAGTGCTTCCTTGAGGGGGCAGAAGTGTATATATATCCAATGAGTTCAGAGTCACCCTGGAGTCCTTTAAGATATGAAGTTTATCATCTGTCTGCACTGAAAAGAGGGATGATCCTTCAAATGGCAGGTCTTGAACAGTCTGCTGTACTCCTCAGAGCAACCCTGAAGACTGTAATCATGAGAACTTACACATAATGATGGCAGAGGCATGGTACTAGCTGCTGAGTCAGCTATGTCCAAACTGGCAGGAAGGGAAGTTCTTGCCACTTACTTCCCCTCATCCACTAGTGAAAGGAACTCCTGTTTAGCATCCTCAGGCAGCTTGTCCTTCAATTTCAGAATAGTGTCCCAGATGTTAAAGTCATGTTGCTCTAACAAAGCCTGCTGGTTGGCAATTCTAAGCTGCAACCCCAGCGTAGAATAATTTTTTCTACTGAACAAATCCAGCTTCTTGGGTTCCTTTGATGTAGGGGTAGATGCCTTCTGCCCCTAGTGTTCCCTCTTGTTGGCTTCCGAAACGAATGTGCCTTGGAAAGGCACATAATATCTACACTTGGAAAGGCACATAATATCTACACTCTACTCATTTTGATGTGGGAGTGAGTGAGGAGGGAGTTAAACAGAAAGACTTGTTGGGCTCTAAAATCACTTCATTGATCAGTAGAGCCACAGGAGATGGACAAGCTGTGGCCAGAATGTCAATGAGAGGATGAGAAGATTCCCAAACCTTCTCTACTTGTCCAAGAGAGGCCCCCCTTGTTAAGAGCTCCTGGTGAGCTCTGTTGTCACCACAAGGAAGGTAAAGACACTCTGGAGGAAACTGATTCACCCATGGAAGAGGAGAAGGATGAAGCTAACACAGGTTGAGGATGGGCCTCCTCTGATAATTGCCCCTCAGGATCCTCCTGAACCCCTTCCTCATGTTTGATACCAAGCCGGAAACCTGGTGCAGGATCAGGAGGGGTTCAATGAGATGACTCCCCATGTCTAGTCAAGGAAACTGAATGTGAATGATGTGGAGGTATCTTGAAATGAGGTGAAACCCCCATAGGTTCCAGAAAGGTCCATGCCAGAACCAGTTACAGGATCTCACAAATACCCCAGGTGGTAAGGTCTAAGAGGAGAGTGGTGAGACACTCTGTGGCTGGGAGACATAAGAGCCAACCTCTGAGTCAGAAGAAGAAGAATCATCTTCTCCTGACCACAGAGGGGCCATCCCTGTGGAAGCCAGAGACCAGAAGCAAGAGTCCACAGAAGAATGAAGAGAAGCCATCATTGTTGGATTTTCTTATGACATTAATGATGGATGAGAGGTCCAGGACACAGGAGGTTGACATAGTACTGGGCACTGCACCGAGGAGGGTAGCACTGAGCGGTCTACTGGTGCTGTAGGACCAGGGCAGCGGAGCCTTCCCAAAAGGGGGGGGGGAGCAGGGGCCCCTGCCTCCTCCATGGCCTACCCCCTCCCTCCTCTTCCCCCAGAGGCTCTGCCTCCAGCCAAGTTGCAAGCCAGAGCAGGGCTGGGGGGCCAGCCGAGAGCAGCCCCCAACCTGTGTCCCTGCACCTCAGCTCCTCTTCCAGGGCAGATGCAGAGTCCATGGCTCCCCACAGCTGCCTGGGCTCCCTGGCAGGGCTCCAGCTACCAGCCTGGTGTGAGGAGCAGGGTCTCGGAGGGAAGAGGAGGAACAGGGGCAGGGTCTTTGGCCAAAAGTGGACAGGCCAGGCCCCTCCATTTTCAGAAAGTAGGAGGGCCATGGCCCCCTTGACCCCCCATTCCAGCTCCCCTGCTGTAGGAGTGACCTTTTGTACTGCCAGGGACACCAGTACCAATAAACTCAACAAGTCCGTTGCAGCTGCCTACACCTCTGGCATAAGTGGTACTGCAATAGTCTCTGCTCATGTGCAAGAGATGAAGATGGTGCCTCAGACAGTTAAAGCACTTCTTCAGGCCCCAGCACCAGAGTCTGCGGTGCCATCTTAGTACATGAGAGAGTGAAGAAGCGCTTTGACTTAGACTGCACTCTACTCAACACTTTGTCCTCTTTCTTTGCAGACTTAGGAATCTGTGATCTGCTTCTCCCAGAAGCATCCTTAGAAGCCTTGTGTTTCTTCCCGAGCATCAGAGAGGGCAAGCAGTGCCAGAACTCAGTCAGCATTGGAGGTGCATTTCACCTGGACTCCAAAGTGCTCGGTATCTTCTCTGACCAAGAAGGCTCTGAAGGTGGTCTCAGAGCAGCCTCCATCAAAAGAAACTTCAGATTGACCTCCTGATGTTTTTTGGTCCTTGGCTTAAAATCCTTACAAATCTGGCACCTTAATGTGAAACTCACCCAGACACCTTAAACAACTAGAGTGTGGGTTGCTCGTGGGCATCAATTTCAAGCACAAAAGACTAGGCTTGAAGCCTGGTTACTGAGGCATTCCTCAGTACTAACAAACAAACCCCAAAACTGGGGAACCGAGAAAACTAATTGCCACTAAAACAAAAGTTTATCTATTACTAACTAACACTAAGAACTCTACAGAGAGGTATATACAACTATAACACAGAGAGAACTTCCTAAAGCAAGACCAACAAATACCAGTAACTATCACAGGTGGTAAGAAGAAACTATGGGGAGCGAGGGACACCTGCACACAGTGGCATGAGGCAGCGGGGGCACTCCAGGTTCCCCAACAGGCACTGCTGCGGGAAAAATTTCCTACAACTGTGCTTGGCGTGTGTACACACCAAGAGTAGAAGGCACATATGCGATCACTCAAAAAAGGACTTGAAAACATATTTCTTATTTCTAGAATAACCATTAACTTAGTGATAATATAAACTGCTCATTCTTACAGGAAAGTAGGAACTTAGAAAACTATTGTTTCCTTGTTTTTTTAGTAAAACAATTCTCTGATCTTAAGCATGTCTAAAAGATCATTTGTGGTATCCATGTTTTATTCAGCTAATTTCCATGCCCTTTATTTGCATTTTTCAGAATCTGAACAGCCATAAATTCCTAACTAACTTTATTACTTTTTGTAGAATTTTTCTGATTAAACCAGATAATATAAATACAATTTCCATCAAAAACCTCTAAACTTGCCAAGTACCTCTAAAGCTTTTTGTAACTTTTCTTCAAGGTTTTTCTTCTCTCTTTCAAGAACTTGAAGATTTTCCTATAATATATAAAGAATGTTTGTTTAAATCTTGTGATTTCTTTATTTTTAGTCTTTGAATCTATGAGACCAGCCCTGGATTTATATTTAGTAACTAATATCGAAGTTAAAAATCTCTTGATTTTTAATTCCTTCTACCTTAGCAGCTCAGTGATGACTGGGAAAACCATAGTGTATGAGAAGATAGCAATTGCAACTATTTTCTGCCAAATAAAGTTATATTATAATAACTAGAATAGTTTTTTCAATAAAAAAGCAACCTATGTACCTCACAGTTTAGTCTGAAACACTGAGCCATATTGTAATAGCTATCTTAAATAGCTGTCATACTGCAGTGCATGGAAATGCATCAATAGATAATACTGTTTTCATAAATGTTGACTCATATTCTAAGTAAATTCAAGAATACTAATCTATATTTGTCCTTATGTAATAATATAAGATTCATAGTTGATACAATACTACAGCGCTGAAGGATGATCTTCTGGTTAAGATATTGGACTGAGGTATAAAGATATGGGATCTAGTCTCACTTCTGCCACAGATCTTGTATGATCTTGGGCAAGTCACTTAACCTCTCCAGGCCTCATTTCCCCATCCGTAAATGGAGATAATACTTTTCTGCCTCAAGGGGGGTTAAAACATTAAATGTTTACAAGGTGCTTAAATACTATGGTGATGAGCATTATAGTATAGCCTATGAACTAACAAAAAATACAGTATATTCTAGTTTGCCAATATGATGTTCACAAACAGCAGTGAAAGCTTTTTTAAATTGTGTTCTCACTGATAAATGGCAAGTCTAATCTAAATGAAGGATTCCATTCAAACCTTATCTTACTGAAAATGCAAAACCACCCAGCCATGCTATTATATGTGAACAGAGATGACCAACATATTTCAGATGAATGTTTATTTGTTGAAAAATGCAGTTTCGGTCTATCCAAATCTATTTGTAAATTTGATACAAATTTGCCCAAGTTTCAGCCAAAAAAAATATTCTGGCTAGATTCACAAGAGGACTTAGGCACTATTTACCTTACAGCTAGAAGGTGAAGAGATGATGGTGGTCGCATCCTCCCTATAACTTTTACCCCAGTGATTAGGGCACTCACCTAGCATGTGGGAGACCCAAGTTCAAATCCCTGCTCCAATGAATACTTAATTATTTATCTGAAGTGGAACAGCTTCAGCAGGACAGACAGAGAGATCTGTCCCTATATAGCCCTGTGATGAGGGCACTCTCCTGTGGGAGACCCAAGTTTAAATCTCTGCTTTACATTAACCAGAGGAGGAAATTAAATGTGGGTCTCCTACCCATGTCCCTGGCAAATAACCTAACCATTGTGCTAAAAGTTATAGGTATCTTCCTCCTCCTCAAACATTTTGGGTTGAATAATATATTTAGTTTGACCCAAAACTCACATTTTTGATTTGCCAACTTTTTTATTTTATTTTTTCAAAACTGCCAGCAAACTAAAACATTGGTTATTGGACCATTCATCACATAATATCAGTGAAAAGGTTTACTCCTGTGCATACAAATTATAATTATATGCATACTTGGAAAATACATAGACCACTGATGAAATGAAACGAGACTCACCGAATATGGAGATGCACTTTTTAAGGATAGTGAGTGATTCCCACACCATTATGAATACTGAACAAATTATAGGTCAAAAGGCACTAAGGGTTGTGATCTTCCACTCGGGTATACACTCGCTGCTATTAACACTATTTATATAAGATAAAAATTCACTCACACATGCCACGGAAGTGCTGCTTTAGCCTCTGCTCTCAAGGCTAGCTGTTGGTATAGTGGCTGTGCAAAGGGGCCTTTCCACCTCCCCACACATCACAGTCAAACAGGCTAGTGCTGAGTAGGCCATCATATAAATATTAGAATCCTTGATTAGAGAGACACAGCGGCCCAAAATACCCATATAAGGAGTGAAGAAGGATAGTGTCTGAAAAGACGGTTACTCACCATTGTAACTGTTGTTCTTCGAGATGTGTTGCTCATATCCATTCCAATTAGGTGTGCGCGCGCCGCGTGCACGATCGTCGGAGAATTTTCTACCCTAGCAACACCCAGTGGGTCGGCTGTGGAGCACCCTGGAATGGCGCCTTCATGGCGCTGGATATATACCCCAGCCGACCCAGCGCCCCCTCAGTTCCTTCTTGCCGGCTACTCCGACAGTGGGGAAGGGGGGCGGGTTTGGAATGGATATGAGCAACACATCTCGAAGAACAACAGTTACAACGGTGAGTAACCGTCTTTTCTTCTTCGAGTGCTTGCTCATATCGATTCCAATTAGGTGACTCCCAAGCCTAACTTAGGTGGTGGGGACGGAGTGAGACATTGCTGTGTGCAAAACCGCTGACCCAAATGCAGCATCGTCTCTGGATTGCTGCACCAGTGCATAATGAGCTGCGAATGTGTGGACTGACGACCAAACTGCAGCTTTACAAATGTCCTGGATTGGGACTTGAGCCAGGAAGGCAGTCGAGGAGGCCTGGGCCCTCGTGGAGTGAGCGGTGAGGCGCGGCATCGGGGCGCCAGCCAGGTCGTAGCAAGCACGAATGCAGGACGTGATCCAAGAGGACAGGCATTGTGAGGAGACTGGTAAGCCTTTCATCCGGTCGGCCACTGCAACAAAGAGTTGTGTCGTCTTCCTAAACGGCTTTGTACGGTCAATATAGAAAGCCAGGGCCCTGCGTACATCCAAAGAATGCAAACGCTGGTCTTGGCGAGTAGCGTGTGGCTTAGGATGGAAGACCGGAAGAAATATGTCCTGGTTCACATGAAAAGGTGAGACTACCTTGGGAAGAAAGGCAGGGTGGGGGCGAAGCTGCACCTTGTCCTTATGGAAAACAGTGTATGGGGGCTCGGACGTAAGCACCCTGAGTTCAGAAACGTGCCTTGCTGAGGTGATGGCCACAAGGAACGCTGTCTTCCAGGATAGGTACAGGAGCGAACAGGTAGCCAATGGCTCGAACGGAGGCCCTGTGAGCTTGGAGAGAACCAGGTTGAGATCCCACGTCGGAACGGGCTGGCATTGCTGTGGGTACAGTCGGTCTAAGCCCTTGAGGAATCTAACGACCATCGGGTTAGAGAAGACCGAGGAAGCGAGTTCTCCTGGGTGGAACGCCGAAATAGCGGCGAGGTGAACCCTGATTGAAGATATCGCCAAGCCCTGCTGTTTTAGGGATAGGAGATATTCAAGTATGAGAGGAATAGGCGCCTGCAAGGGGACGTGGCTCGCTGCTCGCACCAACAGGAGAACCGTTTCCACTTGGCTAAGTAAATGGTCTGTGTAGAGGGCTTTCTACTTCCCAGCAGAATCTGCTGGACGGACTGCGAGCATTGCCGCTCTGTCCAATTCAGCCATGGAGCATCCACGCCGTGAGGTGGAGCGATTGCAGGTCGGGGTGACATAGACGGCCGTGGTCCTGAGAGATGAGATCTGGACACAAGAGAAGTGTGATCGGTGTTTGAACCGATAGCTCCAACAGTGTGGTGTACCAGTGCTGCCTCGGCCAAGTTGGAGCAACTAGAATTACCCGTGCCTGGTCCCTGCGTAGCTTGAGCAGTACCCTGTGGACCAGTGGAAATGGAGGGAAAGCGTAGAACAGGTGGTCTTTCCAAGTTAGAAGGAACGCATCTGACAGACAGCCCAGAGCTCGCCCTTGTAGGGAGCAGAACGCGTGGCACTTCCTGTTGGCTCGAGATGCAAACAGGTCGACCTGGGGAAATCCCCACCTCTGGAAGATGGAATAGATGATGTCTGGGCGAATTGACCATTCGTGTGTCCGGAAGGACCTGCTGAGACGGTCCGCTAGCGTATTCTGGACTCCAGGAAGAAACGATGCCATGAGATGTATCGAGTGGGCGATGCAGAAGTCCCACAGGCGAATGGCCTCTTGGCATAGAAGCGACGAGCGGGCTCCTCCTTGTTTGTTGATGTAAAACATCGCCGTGGTGTTGTCGGTGAGAACTAACACACAACGGCCCTGCAGGAGATTGAGAAATGCCTGGCATGCCAGGCGCACTGCCATCAGCTCTCGAACATTGATGTGCAGGGCTAGTTGGGGTGCAGTCCACAGGCCCTGGGTGTGGTGCTCCCCGAGGTGAGCGCCCCATCCTAGAGATGAAACATCTGTGACCAGGTGCAGGGAGGGTTGTGGGGCATGAAACGGCACGTCTACGCAAACCACCTTGGGATCCAGCCACCAGGTGAGGGAGGTCAAGACCACTCGGAACCGTGACCACCATGTATAGGTTGTCCCGATAAGGACGGTACACCGATGATACCCAGGCCTGAAGTGGGCGAAGCCGAAGTCTGGCATGCCTGGTTACGTAAGTGCAAGAGGCCATGTGACCCAACAGGGCAAGGCACGTCCTTATTGTCGTAATCGGAAAGGTCCTGAGCCCTCGAAAGCCGCTTGTGATGGTATGAAAGCGATTGTCTGGTAGAATAGCTCGGGCACGTCTGGAGTCTAAGACTGCCCCAATAAATTCTATCCTCTGGGTTGGGTCTAGAGTGGACTTCTCTTTGTTGAGTAGAATGCCCAACTCGTGGAATGTGTGTACTATTATGTGGACATGAGCTTGAACTTGCTCTCTGGTGCGGCCGCATACCAGCCAGTCGTCTAAGTACAGGAACATCTGTATCCCTTGTCGACGAAGGTATGCTGCCACGACAGCCATACATTTTGTGAACACTCTGGGGGCCGAGGACAAGCCGAAGGGAAAGACTGCAAATTGGTAGTGCACCTTGTTTACTACAAATCGCAGGAAGCGCCTGTGAGGCAGATAGATCGCTATATGAAAATATGCGTCCTTCATGTCGAGGGCGGCGAACCAGTCTCCAAGATCCAGGGAAGGGATAATGGTCCCCAAAGATACCATGCGGAACTTCAACTTTCCTATGAATTTGTTGAGTCCGCATAAGTCTAAGATGGGTCGCAGACCCCCTTTTGACTTGGGGATCAGAAAGTAGCGGGAATAAAACCCCCTGCCCCTTGACTCTGGCGGAACCTCCTCTATGGCCCCCATAGAGAGGAGCCCAAAAACCTCCTGTGTAAGGAGATGCTTGTGAGAAGGGTCCCTGAAGAGGGACGGGGGAGGGAGGGAGGGAACGAAGAAAACTGGAGAGTGTATCCCCTCTCCACCGTGCGAAGGACCCAACGGTCCGAGGTTATAAGGGACCAAGCACGGTGGAAACGGGAGAGGCGATCCCGAAAGGAGGGAGCTGGATCCTGGGTAGTGGCTGGGGCGCCGTCCTCGACCGCACCTTCAAAAGTTCTGCCGAGGGCCTGAAGGTGGCCTAGGCGGCCCCTGGTTCTGACCGGGTTGAGGGAGCGCATGATCGTTCTCGAGTCCTTGAGGCTCTGCAGCCAAGAGTCCATCTTCTCCGAGAACAGTCCATGGCCCTCAAAGGGTAAATCCTACAGGGTCTGCTGCAGTTCGGGCGGCAAGCCCGAGACCTGGAGCCAGGAGACTCGCCGCATGGCGATACCTGAGGCCAGCGTCCTCGCGGCCGAGTCCGCTATGTCCAAGGAGGTCCGTGCCACCTTCTTACCCTCCTCCACTAAGGCCCCGAACTCTTCCCTTGAGTCTTGGGGAACCAACTCTTTAAACTTCCCCATAGAGTTCCAGGAATTAAAGTTATAGCGGCTCAAGAGCGCCTGCTGGTTAGCCGCTCTGAGTTGCAGCCCTCCCGCTGAATACACCTTACGCTCAAACAAATCGAAGCGCTTAGCGTCCTTCGATTTGGGCACTGCAGCCTGCTGGCCGTGACACTCCCTTGCGCTCACCGATGACACCACTAGTGAACACAGTTGGGGATGAGTATATAGGTACTCATAGTCCTTGGAAGGGACGAAGTACTTCCTTTCCACCCCTCTGGCTGTGGGTGGAATAAAGGCAGGAGTTTGCCATATTGTAGTGGCATTAGCCTGAATCGTCCGAATCAAAGGCAATGCCACCCTGGATGGGGCATCAGCCGAGAGGATGCTCACCACCAGGTCCTGCACCTCTACTATCTCCTCCGCCTGGAGATCCATATTACGCGCCACCCTACGTAATAGGTCCTGGTGTGCACGAAAATC
The DNA here is from genome assembly GCF_013100865.1 of Trachemys scripta elegans. NCBI lineage: Eukaryota > Metazoa > Chordata > Testudines > Emydidae > Trachemys > Trachemys scripta. The sequence continues at coordinate 28,422,100 of NC_048299.1, forward strand.
TATCGGGGGCGGACCTGTGGCAGTTGTGCCTGCCACCGCCTCATCTGGGGAAGATGAGGAGGATGCCTCAGGTGGCAAGGGGTCTAATGGCGGGTCCTGCTCCAAGGGTCCCTGAAGCGGAGCATTGCCTGCCCCTGGGTCCAGGGCCTCAGGTGGTGTAGGCACGGGAGCCTCCATGCCCCCTGGGGGAGGGCGGGAGATGGTGGCCTCCGGGACCCTGGGCTCAGAGCATGCCGAGTGAGAGGCTGATGGTGGAGCCCCCTGCGCCTGGTGATATGCCCACGGGGTCCAGAACGACCAGTGCGTAGGTCCCTGTGCAGGGTCCTCCGCCACCTCCTGCCAGTGGCCCAAGTCAGCCGCAGCAGCCTGCCCCTGAGGAGGGTATGCCGATCTCGAGGTCCCATCGGAGGAGCGAGACGCTGATCTCGAGGGCCAAGGCGGTGCTGAACGCGTCGAAATCAGCTCCGGATGATACAGTGCCGATCGGTGCCGGTCCGGAGGTGATCTGTCCCCGCGCGGTGCCGGTGAACGGTACCGGGATCGGTGCCGGTGGCCATGGCGGTGCCAAGATCCGGATCTGGACCTAGATGAGGACGACCGCGAGTAGGCATGGTACCGGGAGCGGCCCCTCGAAGTCGAGCGGCGCTCATACCGGTGCCGGGAACTACGTCTGGAGTTCGATCGGTACCGATGATCGTGACAGTGCCGAGACGTAGAGCGTTGCCGCAAAGAAGATCTTGGCCGCGAGTACGACCGGTGCCGAGGCGATAGTCAGCGCCGGGACTGCGAGCGGAGTCAGGACATGCTCCGAGACCTGGAGTAGTGCCGCAAGTCCACGTCCGGAGACGACGGGAGCACCAGGGCAGGCTTGCCCCTGCATTGCACTGCGCAAGGAGCCAACAGTGCCGGTGGTTGGGGCGGTGCCGGCTCCGTGAGAGCAATAAGGTCTCTCGCCATCGCGAAGGTCTCTGGGGTGGACGGAAGGCAAGGCTCCACCACCGACCGAGGTGGTGATCCAGTCTGCACCGGACTCAACGGCCACGGTGCCAGAGTCGACGGTGTAGCAGGCACTTGCTTCTGGCAGTCCAAAGGCGGACGCGGCTCTACCCCCAGCACTGGGGGAGCCGGCGTCTTCAGGACAGCAGTCTCCTGCACCTTGCAGGATTTTTGTGTCCCGGAGATAAGGACCGGCGCCGAGGTCCCTGTGGCGGGCGCGGTGCCGAAAGAGGCCGGTGCCGTGAGGCCTTGTCCGATTCTGCCCGCAGTGCAGTACCGGTCGGTGCCGCAGGGGCGCTGCGCACCGAGGCACTCGGTGTCGGGGCTGGATGCGCCGATGGAGGATCCGGGCTAAGTGCCGCCTCCATGAGGAGCTGCCTAAGCCTAAAGTCCCGCTCCTTTTTGGTTCTCGGTCTGAAGGCCTTACAGATCTTATCTTATCTTATCTGTCTGATGGGACTCTCCTAGACACTTCAGACACGAGTCGTGCGGATCACTCGTAGGCATAGGCTTAGCGCAGGACGCGCACGGCTTAAAGCCAGGAGCCTTGGGCATGAACCCGGCTATGCTCCGGGGGGAAAAGGGGGGAAGAACAACCCCCTTAACCCCCGCTAACTACTTACAACTATTAAAAAGTAAGATGAATAACTAACACTAAACAACAACTATAACTACAACTATCTACAGAAATAACCGGATAAGCTAGGGAGAGTGGAGAACAGCTATGCTGCGCTCCACAGTTCCAACGACCGTCAGGGGCGGTAAGAAGGAACTGAGGGGGCGCTGGGTCGGCTGGGGTATATATCCAGCGCCATGAAGGCACCACTCCAGGGGGCTCCACAGCCGACCCACCGGGTGTTGCTAGGGTAGAAAATTCTCCGACTCTCGTACACGCGGCGCGCGCACACCTAATTGGAATTGATATGAGCAAGCACTCGAAGAAGAATTAGTAGCTATAGAATAGAGTGAATTCCATCCAAAACCTGCTTAGACCCTCAACAGAAAGAAGTAAATTTCACCCACAGAGAAATCAAATATGCACACTTTCTTTACAAAAACACTTAGAAGTAATGCTCTATATCTTATGTTGCACAATTAGACCTACATTAAATGGAGTGAATCCCTACTGCAACACTCCTCATCCTAAATCCTCTCCCCAGATTACAGCCCTTCCCACTTTAAGAACTTAAATACTTAGGGAGCATAGAGGGACCAAAGACAGCCCCACTCCTACAAACCTTAGAGCAATTATGAGGATGTGTAAGGCTATGTAATCACATTATACACAGGTTTCAGAATGGTAGCCGTGTTAGTCTAGATCAGCAAAAACAACGAGGAGTCCTTGTGGCACCTTAGAGACTAAAATATGTATTTGGGCATAAGCTTTCGTGGGCTAGAACCCACTTTATCAGATACATGGAGTGGAAAATACAGTAGCAGGTATAAATACAAAGCACACGAAAAGATGGGAGTTGCCTTAACAAGTGGGAGGTCAGTCTAACAAGACAATTCAATTAACAATAGGATATCAAGGGAGGAAAAATCACCCATTTCAAACGTTGACAGGAAGGTGTGAGTAACAGTAGGAGGAAATTAGTATGGGGGAAATTAGATTTTGTAATGACCCAACTATTCTCAGTCTTTATTCAGGCCTAATTTGATGGTGTCCTGTTTGCAAATTAATTCCAGTTCTGCAGTTTCACATTAGAGTCTGTTTTCGAAGTTTTTTTGTTGAAGAATTGCCATTATACACAGACTCCTGTATGATACTGAATTGCAGCTGCTACATTATAGTCTTTAGGTCTATGGAATTCCAATTATATGATAGAGGGAGGTCTCAAAAGTATTTTTCATGATTGATTTTGTGTATTTTTTATCTAGTTCTGACTATAATATAGTGAAAGGCAAAAATCTGTTATTTACCTTTTTATAACTATTGTTCTTCGAGATGTGTTGCAAATATCCATTCCATTCCACTGCGGGTGTGTGCATGTCCACTCATAAGAGCAGCACATATGCCCTGTATCTCCTCATGCTCCAGCCAAGAGTATAAAGGGCAGAGCTGCCTGCCCTTCCATTCAGCTACTTTGCACCAGAATCCACATAACATTATACTCCGACACAATAGGGAAGGAGATGGTCATGGAATGGACATATGCAACACATCTTGAAAAACAACAGTTACAAGAAGGTAAGTAACTGCTTTTTTCTTTGAGTGATTGTGTATGTCCATTTCACTCCAGATGACTACCAAGCCATTTGCTAAGGTGGTGAAGCTAGGAGTCTCATCTAAAACTTGCATCATCCCTGGAGGCAGTCATAATATCATAATAGAGTTGTTGTAGCTTTGTCAGTTCCAGGACATTATAGAGACAAGGTGGGTGAGGTAATATCTTTTGTTGGTGACAAAGATAAGCTTTCGAGTTTACACAGAGTTCTTCTTTTGGTCTGGGAAACTTACTCAGAATGTCACAGCTAAATACAGGATGGAACAGATTGTTTAGCATAAGTAGTTAACACATATTTCACTTCACCTTGAATGGTTCCTTGAACTGCTTATGCTAAATAATCCGTTCCATACTGTATTTAGCTGTGACACTCTAAGGCCATGTGTACACTACCCTTTGTCAGCAAAACGTATGTCACTCAGGAGTATGAAAAAACACACCCCTGAGCAACATAAGTTTTGCCAGCATAAGCACTCATGTGCACATCGCTATGCAGTTTCTCCTCAACCCTGTGGCTTTGAGATTTGTGAAAGAATTCTGATAAGTACATTGATTAAGATGAAAATCCAAATCCACTTTTGTTAAAAACTTAAGGTGAGGTCTGAAGGATACCTGTTCTTATAAAACACTGTACACAGTCAATCCACCACAAGGGCCTGTAACTCTCCTACCCTCCTGGCAGATGTGATGGCCACCAGAAAAGCCACTTTAGCTTACAGCTGTAACAATGAGCAAGAAGCTCAGGGCTCAATAGGTGGCCCTAGGAGCAGAGATAGCACTAAATTCAAATCCCATGGTGGCATCAGATCCCTGACTGATAAGTAGAGCCTACTTATATCTTTCAGGAATCTTACTGTCATCGGGTTAAAAAACACAGAACAACCTTCAGTTAGGAGTTGGAAGGCAGAAACTGCAGCCAAATGGACCCTTAACTAAACAAAGGCCTGGTCTACACTACGGGTTTAGGTCGACTTTAGCAGCGTTAAATCGAATTAAGCCTGGACACGTCCACACGACGAAGCCCTTTCTTTCGACTTAAAGGGTCCTTTAAACCGGTTTCTTTACACCACCTCCGACAAGGGGATTAGCGATAAAACCGGCCTTTGCGGGTCGGAATTGGGGTAGTGTGGACGGAATTCGACGTTATTGGCCTCCAGGAGCTATCCCACAGTACTTCATTGTGACCGCTCTGGACAGCACTCTCAACTCAGATGGCACTGACCAGGTAGACAGGAAAAGACCCGCGAAGGTTTGAATTTCATTTCCTGTTCGCTCAGCGTGGAGAGCACAGGTGACCACGCCGAGCTCATCAGCACAGGTAACCGTGATGGAGTCCCAGGATCGCAAAAGAGCTCCAGCATGGACCGAACGGGAGGTACGGGATCTGCTCGCCATATGGGGAGATGAAGCAGTGATAGCTGAACTCCGTAGCAGTAAAAGAAATGGAAAAGTATTAGAAAAGATCTCCAAGGCCATGAAGGACCGAGGCCATAACAGGGACACACAGCAGTGCCGCGTGAAAATTAAGGAGCTAGGGCAAGCTTACCACAAAGCCAGAGAAGCAAACGGAAGGTCCGGGGCAGAGCCGCAAACTTGCCGCTACTACGCGGAGCTGCATGTGATCCTAGGGGGTGCAGCCAACACTACCCCAACCGTGTGCTATGACTCTCTCACTGGAGAAACACACAGGGAAGACGGTTCGGGGAACGAGGAAGATGAGGATGGAGGTACTGTAGGTAGCTCACAGCAGCAAGGAAGCGGAGAAACCGGTTTCCCCAACAGCCAGGATATGTTTGTGACCCTGGACCTGGAACCAGTAACCCCTGAACTCACCCAAGACCCTCAGGGCACACAGGAGACCTCTGGTGAGTGTACCTTTGTAAATATTTGTAAACATTACACGTGGTTTAAAAGCAAGCATGTTTAATGATTAATTTGCCCTGGCAATCACGGCCAGTACATCTACTGGAAAAGTCTGTTAACGTGTATGGGGATGGAGCGGAAATCCTCCAGGGACATCTCCAGAAAGCTCTCCTTCATGTACTCCCAAAGCGTTTGCAAAAGGTTTCTGGGGAGGGCTGCCTTATCCCGTCCGCCATGGTAGGACACTTTACCACGCCAGGCCAGTAGCACGTAGTCTGGAATCATTGCATAACAAAGCATGGCAGCGTATGGTCCCGGTGTTTGCTGGCATGCAGACAACATCCATTCCTTATCTCTCTTTGTTATCCTCAGGAGAGTGATATCATTCACGGTCACCTGGTTGAAATGGGGTGATTTTATTAAGGGGACATTCAGAGGCGCCCGTTCCTGCTCTTCTGAACAGAAATGTTCCCCGCAGTTAACCACGCGGTGGAGGGGAGGGGTGAAGTGATCATCCCAGAGAATCGTGTGTGTGGGGGGGGGTGTGGTTTACTTGTTTGTGCCGCATGTTAACCGGGAAACCGCAGCCCCTGGTTTTACATTGAAAACCCATTTTAAATGGACAACCCAATTCATCCTTGATATGGGAAATGCGCTGCTGTTTGCAACCTTTCCCGCATGTTAAGAAGGTTAAAAAAGCCAAAACACTGTGGCCTACCATGGCTGCCTGCAAGCCGCAATATGCGACCTTGTAATGAAAGAGTGTACCCATTGTTCTCTAAAATGTGTCTTTTTTAACCACCTCTCCCTTCTCCTCCACCAGCTGCAAATGTTTCTCCTTCGCAGAGGCTAGTGAACATTAGAAAGAGAAAACGTAGGATGAGGGACGATATGTTCACGGAGCTGCAGATGTCCTCCCACGCTGATAGAGCACAGCAGAATGCGTGGAGGCAGTCAATGTCGGACATGAGAAAAGCACAACATGAACGAGAGGAGAGGTGGCGGGATGAATGGCGGGATGAAAAGATCAAGTGCCGGGCTGAAGACGATAGGTGGCGTCAGCTTGCAGACAGACGGCAAGAGTCAATGCTCCGTCTGCTGGAGCATCAAACTGATATGCTCGAGCGTATGGTTGAGCTGCAGGAAAGGCAGCAGGAGCAGAGACCGCCGCTACAGCCCCTGTGTAACCAACAGCCCTCCTCCCCAAGTTCCATAGCCTCCTCACCCAGACACCCAAGAACACGGTGGGGGGGGCCTCCGGCCACCCAGTCACTCCACCCCAGATGATCGCCCAAGCATCAGAAGGCTGGCCTTCAATAAGACTTAAAGTTTTAAAATGCAGTGTGTCTTTTTCCATCCCTCCTCCCCCACCCATCCCAGGCTACCTTGGCAATTATCCCCCTACTTCTGTGAGGAACTAATAAAGAATGCATGAATGTGAAAAAACAATGACTTTATTGCCTCTGCAAGCGGTGCTCGAATTGGGGAGGGGATGGTGGGGTGGGGTGGTTGGTTTACAGGGAAGTAGAGTGAACCGGGTCGGGGGGGGGGGTTTGGAGGGTTCATCAAGGAGAAACAAACAGAAGTTTCACACAGTAGCCTGGCCAGTCACAAAACTCATTTTCAAAGCTTCTCTGATGCGCACCGCGCCCTGCTGTGCTCCTCTAACCGCCCTGGTGTCTGGCTGCGCGTAATCAGCGGCCAGGCGAGTTGCCTCAACCTCCCACCCCACCATAAAGGTCTCCCCCTTACTCTCACAGATATTGTGGAGCGCACAGCAAGCAGCAATAACAATGGGGATATTCTTTTCGCTGAGGTCTGAGCGAGTCAGTAAGCTGCGCCAGCGCGCTTTTAAACGTCCAAATGCACATTCCACCACCATTCGGCACTTGCTCAGCCTGTAGTTGAACAGGTCCTGACTCCTGTCCAGGCTGCCTGTGTACGGCTTCATGAGCCATGGAATTAAGGGGTAGGCTGGGTCCCCAAGGATCACGATAGGCATTTCAACATCCCCAACGGTCACTTTCTGGTCCGGGAAGAAAGTCCCTTCCTCCAGCTTTCGAAACAGAGCAGAGTTCCTGAAGACGCGAGCATCATGTACCTTTCCCGGCCATCCCACGTTGATGTTGGTGAAACGTCCCTTGTGATCCACCAGGGCTTGCAGCAGCATTGAAAAGTACCCCTTGCGGTTTACGTAGTCGGTGGCTTGGTGCTCCGGTGACAAGATAGGGATATGGGTTCCGTCTATGGCCCCGCCACAGTTTGGGAATCCCATTTCAGCAAAACCATCCACTATTGGCTGCACGTTGCCCAGAGTCACTACCCTTGATATCACCAGGTCTTTCATTGCCCTGGCAAATTGGATCACAGCAGCCCCCACCGTAGATTTGCCCACTCCAAATTGATTCCCGACTGACCGGTAGCTGTCTGGCGTTGCAAGCTTCCACAGGGCTATCGCCACTCGCTTCTCAACTGTGAGGGCTGCTCTCATCTTGGTATCCTGGCGTTTCAGGGCAGGGGAAAGCAAGTCACAAAGTTCCATGAAAGTGCCCTTATGCATGCGAAAGTTTCGCAGCCACTGGGAATCGTCCCATACCTGCAGCACGATGCGATCCCACCAGTCTGTGCTTGTTTCCCGGGCCTAGAATCGGCATTCCATGGCATGAACCTGCCCCAGTGACACCATGATTTCCACATTGCTGGGGCCTGTGCCTTGTGAGAGGTCTATGTCCATGTCAATTTCCTCATCACTCTCGTCGCCGCGCTGCAATCGCCTCCTCGGCTGGTCCGGGTTTCGCCTTGGCATGTCCTGGCTCTGCATATACTCCAGGACAATGCGCGTGGTGTTCATAGTGCTCATAATTGCCGCGGTGATCTGAGCGGGATCCATGATCCCAGTGCTAGCTATGGCGCCTGGTCAGAAAAAAGGCGCGAAAGTAGTATCTGATGGACCAGGAGAAGGAGGGAGGGCGGGAGGGAGGGACGGCCGAGTGACGACATGGCGTACAGGTACAGGAACAGGGAATTAAAATCAAGAAAGGTGGCTGTGCATCAGGGAGAAACACAAACAACTGTCACACAGAATGGTCCCCCCAAAGATTAAACTGAAAACCCTGGGCTTAGCAGGCCGTTGATTTCACGTAGGAAGGGGAAGCAAATGAATACAGAACAAATCTATTTTTTACATCTTAAGCTGGCAGCCGACGGTGCAGCATGAGTGATAGCCTCTCCAGTATGATGATGATGGATACCAATCATAATATACCATCGTCTGCAAGGGGCTGCTGCTGTGTAGCAATGCAGCCCCACGTCTGCCAGCCCCACGTCCGCCAGCACCCAGCATCGCCCTCGGCCTCTTCTGGGTGCTTAGCAGACAATACTGGGCAACTGGCAGAAAATAGTATACTACGACTGGTAGCCATCATCATCGAAACATGTCTGCCCAGGTGGCCATGATTGACAGCCACTCCAGTATGACGACGATGGGTACCAGTCATAATATACCATCGCCTACCAAAGGGCAAGGGGCTGGTGCAATGCAGCCCTACGCTACCAGCCCCACGGCTATCACTCATGCTACACCGTCTACCGCCAAAAGGCAGTTAGCAGCTGCTGCTGTGTAGCAATGCAGTCCCACGTCTGCCGGCACCCAGAGGACATATGGTGACGGTGAGCTCAGCTGAGCTGAGCGGGCTCCATGTTATCTGCACAGGTAACCCAGGTAAAAAGGCGCGAATCTATTGTCTGCTGTTGTTGTGACGGGGGGGGGGGGG
>NC_048299.1:28431058-28463689 GCF_013100865.1 Trachemys scripta elegans
GGGGGGGGGGGGCCTGACGACATGTACCCAGAACCGCCCGCGACACTGTTTTGCATCATCCGGGCATTGGGATCTCAACCCAGAATTCCAAGGGGCAGCAGAGACTGCGGGAACTGTGGGATAGCTGTGGGATAGCTATCCATAGTGCAATGCTCCGGAAGTTGACACTAGCCTTGTACTGTGGACGCGGTCCGCCGACTAGAGCACCTAGAGCATTTTATGTGTGGACACACACAATCGGCTGTATACAACCGATTTCAATAAAACCGGCTTCTATAAATTCGAACTAATTTCGTAGTGTAGACATACCCAAATTGAGAGTCCTGTTTCTTTCAGGTGAAGAAAGACTCCTCGCTTGACAGGGAGAAATATTTTGTTGAGCCACCCAGATGGAAAATCGTTTCCACTTCCTAAAATAAGTATACCGGGTTGAGGGTCTTCTACTATTCAATAAAACATTCTGGAATGCTAACAAGTAGTTGCTTCTTTTTGTGTTAACTGCTGAGGAACCATGCCATGAGGTGAAGAATGCAAGATTTCAGATGTAACACTTAACCTTGATCCTGTGAGCTTAGGTCTTTTATTTGAGGCAATAGCATCAAAGCCTGGATTGTCAGGCTTTGCAAGTCTGAAAACCAATGATGCCTCAGCCAAACAGGAACTGTTAAATTCATCTTGGTCCAATTCTGTTTGAGCTTGGAAATTAGGGGTACTGGTAGATAGTTTCCCCAAAGGAGGAGAACTGCATCCAAGATATACCCCAGGTTGTGTTCCACCCTGGAGCAGAAATGGGAACACTTCCTATTCTGTCTTGTGGTAAATAAATTTCCTACTGGGATTCCTTGTGTGCAAAACACAGATCTGAGTAGCTCTGGTTTGAGACACCACTCATAGTTTAGACTGAATGATTCACTGAGATGGCCCGCAAGGCAATTCTGAATTCCTGGGAGATGGGATGCTTTGAGAGATATAGCACTTCTTATGCAAAAGTCTCACAGTTTGATTTGCCTCCTGGCACAAACAGCTGGACCCAGCTACACGCTGCTTGTTCACATAAAACAAAGCAATGATGTTGTCTGTGAGTACTTGTATATGAGTGATATGTAGTAGGAACATCTGGCATGCTCAGAATATTGCATATGGTTCTAGCAAATGTATGTGCAACAAGAGCATCTCATTGGACCACAAGCTCTGGACTTGTAGGACTTCCAAAGACACTACCCACCCAACCCATGGAAGATGCATCTGTGACTGTGATCATGGAGGGAAGAGCCAGTGAGAAAGGGATGCCCCTGCACATTGTTCAGATTCATCCATCAATCCAGAGATGGCAGAACCCAGGCAGTTACATAAATCAGCATGCCCAGATGTTTTACTGAGCGATAAACCACCTTCAATCATGCCTGCATACCCAAGAGGAGAAATCTGGCATGCTAAATTATATATTTACATGCTGCTTTGTGTCCAGGAGCCTGAGACAACTCCTCACCCTGGTATGAGGTTGTGTCTGGAAGAAAGCACAAAGGTCCTGTATTGACTTGAGAAGTGCCCCAATAAACTCAGTCTTTTGCACAGGGCACAGAGATGACTTTTCTTTGTTGATTATCAGGTTTAACTTGTTGAATGAGCAGTGAATTCAACAAATACTGTTCCCCACCTGCTAACTAAAGCAGACTTGAATCAACCAATCCATTAGGTACAGAAATAGCAGGAGTTCCCATCATCAAAGTTAGGCTGCCACCACAGCCATGCACTTTGTGAAAACATTCAATGCCAATGAGAGGCTGAAGAGAAACACAGTGAACTGATACTAGTCTTCTCTTACTGTGAATCTGAGGAATCGTCTGTGGCTAGGATGGATTACCATATGAAAATATATATCCTGTAAAGGGCAGTATACCAAATATCCTGATCTAAAGAAGGGATAATGGAAGCCAAAAAAGTCATACATACGCTCTATTTTCTTGATATATTTGTTTAATTTCTAAAGGTCTAAAATGGGTCTGAGACCTCCTCTGGACTTGGGTATAAGGAAAAACATGGAGTAAAGACCCTCATTTCAATGTATGGAGGTGGTACTTCTGTGGCTCCTAAACAATGTAAAGTCTGTATCAGGAAAACAACCAGAACACTGGGGAGGGGGCAGGCTTAATGGTGGGAAGTATAGGAGTGGCCAGGACTGGAGGTTAGAGCAGAGCTGAGCCAGAGTCAAAAATCAGGGCCATGGGATACCCAGGGAGAGCCATTACATAGATATCAGATCCAGAGGAGCCCTGTAAACTCCTATGAACTACTTATGCCCTCTGCCAGTTGGCACCAAGGGGCCCTGGGTCACATATGCATCCCAGTTAAAATAGTAATAGCTGGGCAAAAGAGCCTGATGGTTGGCAATACAAGAGCTGTAATCCTGCCACTGAATAAACTTGCCATCCAAACAAGTTCAGGATTTTTGCAACTTTGGGTAACTGTATGTTTTAAGAGTTACTTTAACGCAACCCTGATACTGTTTCTCATTTATATTAGTGACCACTAAAGAAAAAGACATTGGGTGTGAGTAAAATTGCTCATATCCTTGAGAAGGGACTTGATATTTCTGCTCAGTTCATTTAACCACTGCTGAAATCGAGGCTGGTGTCTGCCAAAGTAACTTTGTCAGCTGTCATATGGCTTCATTTATCAGTAATACTTCTTTTCCCATAGTAGCAGTGTGCAGAATATCAATTAAGCTTTTGTGGGTTCTCCATCACAAGATCAGTCTGTCTGACCAGAGAGGCAGCTACCTTTTGTAGCATGTCCTGACACTTTGTAATCATCTGGAACTACTGATGATGCCTCAAGTACTAGAGTCTTATCTGGAGATTAAGAAGAGGTACTCAAAGATGGCAGGACTAATGCCTTATGAGGTGGCTGGTCAGAAGCACCAATCTCTGGGGATTAGTCCACAGATGCCTGTGGAAGTTCTGTTCTCTATGTACGTGTACTACGGTAAATACCCAGGTTGATAGCCAGATTGCAGTCTACTCCCTTTGAGGTAATTTGTCTCTACACAGTAGCAGAGAGGAAGATCTTGAGGCCAAAGACATTCTCCATGGATTCTAGTAAGGCCAGTAGGGAGGGTGGGAAGGCATCATCAACCAATTGTTACAGAACCAAGATGCCCAATCTCTTAACCTACTTTTATCAAAATGCTTTCTGCAGGAGTGTGTAGCAGGGTGCTGGTGCAAATCACCTAATTAGCCACTGCCCAGTCAGCTCCAATCAGGGGAAACAGATTGGGGCTGATGGAAAAGGCCTGATGCTGGCCTAAGGATTGGCAACACCTGCTGGCCTGACAAGCCAAGGGCTATAAAGGCTGGGAGAGAGCCAGAAGGCTGGGGACAGCCAGGGAGAAGTCAGCCAGTCTGTCAGGGAACTGGAGGCCTCCTAGCTGAAGGCTGACTCTGCCTGTAAAAGAGGTTGAATAATCCTGTAAAGCTTGTAAATCGATAGACACTGGTGGTGGGATAACTGTAAGTAAATAAAGACACAGGTGTTCCACACCCCTGAAGCCGCTCTGAGCCTTATTGGGGCAGCAAGCTGGCCCCAGGAAGAGGGGTGGGTCATAGACCCTGTTACACATGAGGGCTTTGCCAGAGACACAATTTGGCGACCTAGAGATGGAGGGAACTCTGCAGTGGCTCACAGAGCAACATGGGGAGATGCAGAAGACATTGCAGGCCTTTCAGCAACCCTAGCAGCTGGAGAGGCAAGCTTTACTGGCTTGGCAGGCTGAGCAACAACAGACTTTATCAAGGAACAGGCAACGGTGCAGCAGCAGCTCCTGCAGAAACTAGTGAGTCCTGCGGGGGGAGATGGCACCTGGCCCCTGGGCCTCAGCCTCTATAAGATGGCCCTGGCAGATGACCCCGATGCCTTTTTGAGTACCTTTGAGCAGGTGGCCCTTGGCGCAGGAAGGGACAGGACAACCTGGGCCCCGCGGCTAGCCACATATCTTGCTGGGGCGACGCAGGTGGCGTATATGGCCCTGACGGATGCTCAGGATAGCGACTATGATATAGTGAAGGCAGCCATCTTGGACCGCCTGGGGCTTTCATCAGAGAAATACCGGCAAAAGTTTCAGGCAACCCGATGGGCAGGGGGCGTGCAGCCCCGGGCCTTCACCCAGAGAAGGACGGACTGGGTGACGCAGTGGTTGAGTTGGGGCAGATCGTGGATCAGGTGATCCTCGAACAATTTGTGCAGCGCCTCCCAGATGGCATGAGGGTCTGGGTGCGACGACATCAGCCGGCCACTGTCAAAGCCGCTGTCAAAAGGATGGAGAAATATGCAGAGGCAGACTTCCCCCTGAGGGAGCATCAGACCCTGCGAGACACAGAGGGAGGCAAGAAACCCTGTGAGCATCCTGCAGGGAAGCTGGTAAACAAACGACGGGAGGAGCACAAGGGAACCCTTAGCCCCCCGGGACAGCTTGTATGCTGGCGCTGTGGACAGCCAGGGCATAAGAGCTGTGACTGCCCGGTGATGGACTGTGGGGTGGCCGAATTCTGTGGTTGGACCAAGGTTGGGGGGGGCAGAAAAAGAGGTGTGGAATAGCCACCATTCCCGTGTGGGTGGGGAGAAAGCCCCAGAGGGGTCTATTGGATACGGCCTCAGCCCACTCCCTCATGCAGTAGCGCTTGGTCAAGCTCCATTGGCTTATCCCTGGGGAAAGGATGCTGGTGGAATGCATCCACGGGGATGGGGAGTATTGTCCCATGGCCCAGGTACCCCTGGAGGTGCAGGGAAGGTTTGCCTGGAAGTGGGTGGGCGTAATGGTGAGGTTGCCCTATCCCATGGTCCTGGGGTTGGACTGGAACCCTTTCCCAAAAGGGAAAGAGGGCACGGGGAGGAGACCAACAGAGAAAGCGAGAGAGAGAGAACCCTGGAGGGAGTGGACCAGGCCTCTATGGGGTTGGACCCTGAGAAAGGGGAGTCCCACGACCTCGAGGGGAGAAAGATACAAGCCCTAAACAACACAGCCAGCATAGGGACCCTAAGGGAGGGACAGAGGAAGGAACAAATGTCCCAAGACAGGACCACCTAGGTGAGGGAATTCCCGTGATAGAGGCAGAGAAAGATCAGAGGGTAGAAACCCAAGAGGGGGAGGCCCAAACTCCAGGAGGCAGAGGGCCCAAAATGGAGACAGGGGGAGCCTCAGGGCAGTTGGCTCTGGTCTGTCTCCCCGAGGAAAGGAAAGAGAACATGTGAGGCGACCTGCCCAAGGTTGCAACTGGTGTGATGACCTCTGGGCAGAGGTGAACTTGTGGGGTGGTCCACCCCCTACCCAATGCATCTTTTGTGGGTGGGACATACCAAAACCCCACAGGATTGAGCCTGGGGACCACCCAGACGGGCAGGTAGGCCATCCCTGGAGTAAAACCCCAGGCCAAGGAACATGGGGACGAGTAAGATCAGGCCCGGCTAGGGTGACCAGACATCCAGATAAAATCGGGACCATCCCGATATCTAGGCATTTGTCCTGCGTCCCGACCGATGTTTGGTCGGGATGCAATTTGTCCTGATATTTCACGGTACTCCTTTTTTCTGTTGCTCCGCTGGCAGCAGTCCGCTTTTTCTTTTTTTCTTTTTGCTCCACCGGCGGCAGTCCATTTTATTTTATTATTTTTTTGCTCCGCCGGTGACACACACACACACACACACACACACACGCCATGTGTCCCAATATTTTCTTCCTCTCATCTAGTCACCCTAGGCCCAGCATCAGCTTAAGGGGGTAGGTATGTAGCTGAAGGCTGACTCTACCTGTAAAAGAGGTTGAATAATCCTGTAAAGCTTGTAAATCAATAGACACTGGTGGAGGGATAACTAAGAAAATAAAGACACGGGTGTTGCACAACCCTGAAGCCTCTCTGAGCCTTATTGGGGCAGCAAGCGGGCCCCAGGAAGAGGGGTGGGTCGTGGACCCTGTTACAGAGAGTAAGTCCTAGAAGATGGTCTGGATCCTCTGTAGCAGGAGTGGGAGGCATATGAACTTATTTCAGACTCCAAAGAGGAATAGGAATTGTCAGGGAGGCATACTATTGGAAGAAGTCGCTGGTGATAGAGACCTGGACCAAGGATAAGTCATCAGCACTGGAGGCAGCTATTGGCACTGAGCTACATTGGTACCAGAGGACTCTCTCCATTGTCAGTGCCAAGGATAAAGAGTAAGTCAGTACTGGTATTGTAAAAGGAGAAGCCAGTACTGGTATCTAAAGGACTGATCCTCCTGCTGCTATTGGTGTTGGTATGGAAGCAACTACCTCCATGAGAACGAGTGGGGAGTCAGGTACCAAAAGGCATAGAAGGTCCTTTGCAGACAGGTATGCCTCTGGCGCCAACTACACTGATATAGGAGATTGCATTCCACTCAGTGACAGTGCTGAATCCTCCACAGTCACAGCTGATGTAGCTGGCCTTGATGGTCCATGGAGGGTACCAGAGTCAACAGCTCCAGTCAGGGACTGCCAAAAAACAAAAATAAAACTACAAGTAAAATTAAAGAGAAAAGAAGATCCTCTTTTAGACAAAAACTAACAAGTACTACTAACTAACTATATGTACTATCAAAACCCTAAAGAGAAAAATTGCACACAAAGGCACAGTGAATGCTCCAACCACAGGTGGTGAAAAGGAACTAAAGGATGGTCAGGATGTCTGCCCTTTGGCTGGAGCACAAGAAGACAAAGGGCACATGTGCCGACCTTATGAGTACTGCAAGGGAAAACCCTCTGCCACTGATGCTCTGGATGCTCACTCACCTGAATTGAATGAACATATGCAATCAAAGAACAACTGTAATCCTAAAAATACATACCGTATTCAGTACTGATACTATCAATATCTATTACCTGAGCTTTAATTAAATCTTCTTTCATTTTCTGATTTTCACTTTCTTTTTTAGAAAGAACAACAGAAACTCTCCTTGCTTCCCTGTAATTCATAAGATATTTTCATATTAGCAATGTTTAATACTGAAGCTACTTATAATGCAGACAATCTAAGAACTTCAATAACCAAGTGTTCACTCTGAAAAGCGCACTCAGATTCCAATTTCACTCTTCTTATTCCAAGTTACAAATAGTGCAAGAATTTGAGAAGCAATTTTAATTCTGCAAAGATGAAGATTCAGAGCCATTGAAATAAACTAAAGAAAGTTTAATTACCAAATAGATGTAGTTCCTCTAGTACATAGTTTGTATGGATCCACATTTCTGTGATACATATGCCCTGGAACAATAGCTCAGAACCCTTTTTGTAGAAATGTCGAATGAAGCTGTACAGATCCAAACTGAAGATATGCCTATATTTCGAGCTGAGCATGTAATTCCCAGCTCAAAGAGATTTACCTATGCTGGCTCTGATGAAGCTAACACACTAAAAACAGAGTGTAGCCGCAGCTGTGTGAGTAGATGGTACTAGTCACTCCAAGTACAATGCCATCCAAGATGATAGACACATACTCGCAGCAACTAGCCCCACCCCACATCCCTGCCATTCACGCACGCCTTTATGGCTATATTCTATTTTTAGCCCACTAGCTCAATCAGAGCTACTGGGGATATGTTTCCTTGAGCTGGGAATTATAGCCCCAGCTCAAAGTGTAGGCATACCATATGAGTACATAAAGAAATGCACCTTTCATTTCCTTTCTCTGCAAAACAATACCAACAGAAAATTCTAAATACTAGTAAAGAAAGATTAAAAAGTAGGAATACGTGCAGATTAATACAGTTCCCCTTCAGATATGTTCTGTATGAATTTTCACTTCAGCAACTTTAACTAACAATGCAAACCTCAAAGGAGGATGGGGCTGAAGAACACTTGAGACTGTGCACTACATTTCTGAATTAGGCATTAGTTTTAGCCACCAACTCAAGAGAGCAATGTTGTGTAAAAGTGCAAACGGAACTCCAAATAGCAGCTCTTCATATCTCCTGGATTGAATAATTTCTCAGACATGCAGTGGAAACTGCTTTAGATTTTATGCAATGTATACCCAGGCTTTAAGGTAGAGACACTCAAACAATCATAAGTTTAAATATGCAGCAGAGACTGCTTTCTCTGGATCTATCATATAATCTACAAGAAGTTGAGGGTATTTGTAAATGGATTCGTTTTAACACCTAAACTACACAGCCTGGCTTTTTCTGGCAAAGTCTGAGATAAGAAAAAGTTAAAAAAAAAGAAAAAGAAAAAAAAGAGAGAGATTTGTTCAAATGGAAACCAAATTTCTTTTGGCAGGAGTTCAGGGTGTAGGCACAAAATCATAACTCTTAGTGAAACATTGTGTAAGGAGGGCCATCTGCATCAGCATACAAAAGGAACTGAAGGGTGATTGGGAATGCTGTTTCTTATATATTCACAGTCCAAAATATCTGCATCCTTGAGATAGCATGTGTGTAGCCCCAATAGACACCACTATGCAGAAGGCCCTGAGCTTTCACACATCCCTAGAGTGGGATCCTCACAGACAATACCGTGCTATTCTGCATTAACACTGCTCAGGTTGCTATTAAGGTTTTACACTACAGTAGGTAGGAGGTGCTTCAGAGGAATTTAACCAAGGTAGGTGAAAAGGCTACATGATGTAGATGGAGTTCAGTATAAATGCAAAGTAATGCACATTATGGGTGAAAATTTTGCTGTTCATATACTTCACAGCGTTCTAAATTAATTATATCAATTCAGGAAATTGACTTGGGTCTCACTGGATTGCTCAATGAAGACCTCTGCTCAATGTGCAGTTGTAATAAAAAAAAACCAAAAACAAATGAAAAAAAACCCAAGCTGTTAGACGCATAAGGAACACAGTGGTGAATAATATGGAAAATAGTAATGATGCCATCAATGAATCAATCATATGGTCTGTGACAAGATGGCCAATGTTCGTACGGTGGGTCCCACACTTTTCCTCAGCGGGGCTAAGACACCACCCCCTTGCTCCTGCTCTTGGGCACAAAGGGCCCCGCTAGTGGCCCAGGAAGGTGGTAGAAGAGGGAAGTGGGGGTGGGGAAGGGGCCTGGGTTTGCTCCTTGCTCCTCACCCCAGCCCCTCTCAACCCCTGTGAGTTTCTTACCCTCTTCCCCCTTGGGTGGGATTACCCTCAGTCCTTAGACACTTGGGGAGGGAGTCTCTTTGTCCTGCCGGGGCAGGATCTCCCTTACTTCGGTTCTCTGGTCTTTCAAATCTCACAATACCCATCCAAGCTTCAGTCCTCTCTCCTTACTCCTTCCCCAACTGCCTGAAGCAGGGGGTTTTATTAGGTTCCTGACAGGGCCTTAATTGACTACAGGTGCTCCAATTAACCTGTATCAACCCGCCCTAGTCTACAGGGAACCACGCCTTAATTAGCCTAGGGCTTATATATTTCCCCTCTACCACTCTCCCACTGCTCTCTGGCCCTCCTGTATCACAGGTCTTATCTGGAATACTGTGTGCAAAACTAGTCATTCCATCTCAAAAAAGTATATTGCAGAATTAGAGGGGGTTCAGAGAAAGGCAATGAGAATGATAAGAGGCCTGGAAAGTCTCGTGAAGAGACTGAAAAGATTGGGGGTAACACTTTAGGAAGGGGACAAATAGGAGGGAACATGATAAAAGTATCTAAAATAATGAACGTATAGAGAAAGTACATCAGATGCTTCTGTTCTTCCTGTCTCATAACATACTTCAGGTATACATGCTTCACTTCAGGTATGCATGCACCCCAGATCAGAAGGTTTTGGCAGCAGTTCCTGGTCAGCCTGCATATGCACCATACACATCCTCATGCCTCGTAGTGAGGATATATTGGGCTGCATGGCCAAACCATCTTTAGTAACTTCTCTACCATGAAGTTCCACAGAGGAAATTTCAATATAGTGGGGAAGGATGATGGGTAGTGGAGAACCCACTGGGACTCACATCTCTAAGAACTTAGTTACTGCACAAGGTGAGTAACCTCTCCTTCTTCTTCAAGCAGTGTCTCTATGGGTGCTTCACTTCAGGTGACTCCTGAGCAGTATCCCGATAGGGAGGAGGGAAATCCAGAACAGAGTCTTGTACTGATGATAGAACTGCTTTGCCAACCACAACAGCTGATCTAGAGGTATGCACCAAGGCACAGTGCTTTCGAAAAAGTATGTGTTGAAGTCCAGGTTACTGCCTTGTAAACCTCAGCAACCAAAACATTCTTTAGTAATGCCACAGAAGTAGTTTGGGACTTTGCAGAATAGGCTAACATGCTACAAAGGAGCTGAATATTGGCAGAGTCATAATATGAAAGGATACAGTGGGAGATCCATCTTGAAATCCTCTGGGTGAAGACTGTGGATCCTTTGAATCTGTCTTGCAATTGAAACAAACATTCTGAGAGACTTTCTGAATGGTTTGGTTCTGTCCAAATAAAAAGCTAATGCTCTTCTAACATCCACGGTATGGAAGGCAGCTTTCTACCTAGTCTGATGTGGTTTGGGGGAAAAAGCTGGGAGATGAATAGTCTGGTTAAGCTCAGAAGACATCATAGGTAAAAACTTTGGCTGCGGTCATAAGGAGACCTTTTCCCTAAAGAACATTATAAATGAGGGATTGTTATTAAAGCCTCCTGTTCTCCTACCCTTCTGGCAGAAGTGATGGCCGCCAAGAAAACTGTTTTCACTGATAGGTAAAGCAATGAACATGTGGATAATCACTCAAAAGGGTGTTTCATTAGACAATTAAAGACAAAGTTCAAGTCCCATATTAGTGTAGGTTCTCTAATTTACGGGAAAAGATTAATCAGACCTCTGAGAAATCTCAAGATAGTGGGATGAGTAAAAACTGAAAAACTGCCAAGTGAATCTTGACTGAACTCATAGTAAGACCTGATCTTTTTAATTCTAGCTGGTAGTTTAGGGATGGTGGAAAGAGAAGAGTGGACTGGAGAAACATGTTGATGGGTTCATCAGAGATGATATCAGCTCCATTTCTGAAGGTAAGTGTGACACATGGATTTCTTTCTACTGTTTAGCAACACCTGTTGCTTACCCTGGCGAGCCGCGTGCCGAACGTTGCCGACCCCTGATGTAGAACATGGTGGCCAGGTTGTCTGTCATGATCTTGATGGACTTGGCTGTCATCAGTGGGAGGAAATGGGCGCTTGCATTCCAGAGTGCCCTCAACTCCATAATGTTGATGTGCAGAAGACTTACTTGAAGAGACCATTTTCCCTGGATGGTGTGAGGACCAAGATGTGCTCCCCACCCCAAGAGAGATGCATCTGAAGTGATAATGGCGATTGAAGGAGTTTGAAAGAAGGGGACTCCTATACAGACTTTGGAGGGTTTCTTCCACCAAATGAATGAGACCAGAACCTGACAGGAAATAGAGATCTGTTTATCAAGATTGGGTTTGTTTGGTATATAGACTCCCCTGAGCCATCTGTGGAAACACCAGAGATGCAATCTGATTGCTGGGTGATGAAGATGCATACCACCATATAGCCCAACAGCTGAAGACAGCTCATTTTCAAAGTCTGAAGGCTTACCTGAATCTTTGCAATAAGATTGTGAAGATTTGTAACCTGTCCACAGGTAGGTAAGCCCGGGCTGTCATGGCATCTAGAGAGGTTCCTATAAAATCTATACATTGAACCTTGATCAAAACAGACTTTTCAAGATGGATCTGGAGGACTAAAGTGTGACTGAAGGACCTCATCATTTGTAGTCCCAATAGGACCTCCTGATAGGCTCGGCCCCTGAGTGACCAATTGAGATAAGGGATCGCAATTATGCCTAGATGATGTAGATGAGCAGCTATGACTGCCGTGATCTTCAAATATCAGAGGGGTAGCCGTGTTAGTCTGGATCTGTAAAAGCAGCAAAGAGTCCTGTGGCACCTTATAGACTAACAGACGTATTGGAGCATGAGCTTTCGTGGGTGAATACCCACTTCGTCGGATGCATGTAGTGGAAATTTCCAGAGGCAGGTATAAATATGCAAGCAAGAATGAGTCAGGCTAGAGATAACGAGGTTAGTTCAATCAGGGGGGATGAGGCCCTCTTCTAGCAGTTAAGTTGTGAACACCAAGGGAGGAGAAACTGCTTTTGTAGTTGGCTAGCCATTCACAGTCTTTGTTTAATCCTGAGCTGATGGTGTCAAATTTGCAGATGAACTGAAGCTCAGCAGTTTCTCTTTGAAGTCTGGTCCTGAAGTTTTTTTGCTGCAGGATGACTACCTTTAAATCTGCTATTGTGTGTCCAGGGAGATTGATGTGTTCTACAGGTTTTTGTATATTACCATTCCTAATATCTGATTTGTGTCCATTTATCCTTTTACATAGGGACTGTCCAGTTTGGCCGATGTACATAGCAGAGGGGTATTGTTGGCATATGATGGCGTATATTACATTGGTGGACGTGCAGGTGAATGAACCGGTGATGGTGTGGCTGATCTGGTTAGGTCCTGTGATGGTGTCACTGGTGTAGATATGTGGGCAGAGTTGGCATCGAGGTTTGTTGCATGGATTGGTTCCTCAGCTAGAGTTACTATGGTGCAGTGTGTAGTTACTGGTGACAATATGCTTCAGGTTGGCGGGTTGTCTGTGGGTGAGGACTGGCCTGCCACCCAAGGCCTGTGAAAGTGAGGGATCATTGTCCAGAATGGGTTGTAGATCACTGATGGTGCGTTGGAGAGGTTTTAGCTGGGGACTGTATGTGATGGCCAGTGGAGTTCTGTTGGTTTCTTTCTTGGGCTTGTCTTGCAGTAGGAGGCTTCTGGGTACACGTCTGGCTCTGTTGATCTGTTTCCTTATTTCCTCGTGTGGGTATCGTAGTTTTGAGAATGCTTGGTGAAGATTTTGTAAGTGTTGGTCTCTGTCTGAGGGGTTGGAGCAGATGCGGTTGTACCTCAGTGCTTGGCTATAGACAATGGGTCATGTGGTGCGTCCGGGATGGAAGCTGGAGGCATGAAGGTAGGCATAGCTGGAATGTGACCATCACTTATTTGCACCGTGGTGTCTAGGAAGTGGACCTCCCATGTAGATTGGTCCAAGCTGAGGTTGATGGTGGGGTGGAAGCTGTTGAAATCGTGGTGGAATTTTTCCAGAGTCTCCTTCCCATGGGTCCAGATAATGAAGATGTCATCAATGTAGCGTAGGTAGAGAAGGGGCGTGAGTGGACGAGAGCTGAGGAAGCGTTGTTCCAGGTCAGCCATAAAAATGTTGGCATATTGTGGGGCCATGCGGGTGCCCATAGTGGTGCCACTGGTCTGGAGGTATATATTGTCATCAAATTTGAAATAGCTGTGTATGAGGATAAAGTCACAGAGCTCAGCAACCAGTTGTGCTGTGGCATCATCAGGGATCTTCAAGAATATCCTTGGGGCAGAGGAGAGGCCAAAAGAAGCACTTCGTATGGCAAGTTGTCATGGCTGGGAAAAAGATATTGAGTTTGGGGAAAAGTTGGACACAGGCTGGGGCCTGCTTCTCTAGGAAATTGTGAATTTTCCTGAGAGGTAAGAGAACTTATGTGGTAATGTGACTAAAGACTTCAGGTGTAGATGATCATAAATTAAATACTGATACACCCCTTTTATAAGTTCTCCTATATTCTCTCTGGTAACCTTTTAATTCCCTACACTTTCTGTGATGGTCAGGTCATCCTGGACCACCAGGCAATGGCTTGGTCACAATTGGAGCTGTGGGATTTGGGGCTTAGCTGGAATGCCAAGTCACACTAGGGATCAATCGTCTGCTGACCTGCCAGGAATTGGTGAGAATCCGCAGGTTCACATGTTTATTACCACAAGATGTTGATGAGACTAAGAATTTAGACAGGTTTCAGAGTAGCAGCCGTGTTAGTCTGTATCCGCAAAAAGAACAGGAGTACTTGTGGCACCTTAGAGACTAACAAATTTATTAGAGCATAAGCTTTCGTGGACTACAGCCCACTTCTTCGGATGCATACAGAGTGGAATAAATATTGAGGAGATTTATATACACACATACAGAGAGCATAAACAGGTGGGAGTTGTCTTACCAATTCTGAGAGACCAATTAAGTAAGAGAAAAAAAACTTTTGAAGTGATAATCAAGATAGCCCAGTACAGACAGTTTGATAAGAAGTGTGAGAATACTTACAAGGGGAGATAGATTCAATGGCCAAACTGTCTGTACTGGGCTATCTTGATTATCACTTCAAAAGTTTTTTTTCTCTTACTTAATTGGTCTCTCAGAATTGGTAAGACAACTCCCACCTGTTTATGCTCTCTGTATGTGTGTATATATATCTCCTCAATATTTATTCCACTCTGTATGCATCCGAAGAAGTGGGCTGTAGTCCACGAAAGCTTATGCTCTAATAAATTTGTTAGTCTCTAAGGTGCCACAAGTACTCCTGTTCTTTTTAAGAATTTAGAGCAATTTAAAGAAGGGTTGGATGTTTATATTGATAAATGAATGGATTGGATATTTATTTCTTTGTTCTGTGTTGGTACAGTGCCTAGCACAATAGGATCCTTGGCCATATCTAGGCCTCCTAGGCTACAGTAATACATATAATAAACAATAATACAAGTGGTCTAGGTATACTTAATCCTGCCTCAATACAGTAGGAGGGACTAATTCTGTATTTCTATGATTTGTTGAAGTATGTCCAGAGTTATAACAGTTAATGCTAAAAAAAAATACTAGAAGGGATATAAAGCCTGATGCTTCAGGGTTCAAGTCAATCTCTAATTAACAAAGAGAAGGATGAGATCTTCATGGGAGGCATATTATGTCACATCTTGAACCTTCCTCTGAAGCATCTGTTGTTTGATACTTTTGGAGAGAAAATACTGGACTAGATGGACCATGAGTGTCATCCAACATTGCAAATCCTATATTCCTATACTATCACACAGCTGGTTATTAATATTCTGATCTTATAGAATATATAGGAAATGACAGGAGAATTCAAATGCAATGTTCCGGTACCTCCATATTAAGTATTATGCCATACAGAACAGTCAAGGGAAGCACATTTTGGGAGATCCCCTCAGGACATTCATAGGCAGGAGTTGTAGACCAAGCTGGGTGAGTAAGCATCTCAGAGAGGTGATTAAGAAAAAGCAGAACACCTACAAGGAGTAGAAGATGGGAGGGATCAGCAAGGAAAGCTACCTTATTGAGGTCAGAACATGTAGGGATAAAGTGAGAAAGGCGAAAAGCCATGTAATGTTTGACCTTGGAAAGGGAATTAAAACCAATAGTAAAAGGTTCTATAGCCATATAAATAAGAAGAAAACAAAGAAAGAAGAAGTGGGACCGCTAAATACTGAGGATGGAGTGGAGGTTAAGGATAATCTAGGCATGGCCCAATATCTAAACAAATACTTTGCCTCAGTCTTTAATGAGGCTAATGAGGAGCTTAGGGATAATGGCAGGATGACAAATGGGAATGAGGATATCGAGGTAGATATTACCACATCTGAGGTAGAAGCCAAACTCGAAAAGCTTAATGGGACTAAATCGGGGGACCCAGATAATCTTCATCCAAGAATATTAAAGGAACTGGCACATGAAATTGCAAGGCCATTAGCAAGAATTTGTAATGAATCTGTAAGCTCAGGGGTTGTACCGTATGACTGGAGAATTGCTAACATTTTTAAGAAAGGGAAAAAAGTGATCCGAGTAACTTCAGGTCTGTTAGTTTGACATCTGTAGTATACAAGGTCTTGGAAAAAATTTTGAAGGAGAAAGTAGTTAAGGACATTGAGGTAAATGGTAATTGGGACAAAATATAACATAGTTTTACAAAAGGTAGATCATGCCAAACCAACCTGATCTCCTTCTTTGAGAAGGTAACAGATTTTTTAGACAAAGGAAACGCAGTGGATCGAATTTACCTCAATTTCAGTAAGGCATCTGATACGGTTCCACATGAGGAATTATTAGTTAAATTGGAAAAGATGGGGCTCAAACTGAAAGGTGGATAAGGAGCTGGTTAAAGGGTAGACTACAACAGGTCATACTCAAAGGTGAACTGTCAGGCTGGAGGGAGATTACTAGTGGAGTTCCTCAGGGATCGGTTTTGGGACCAGTCTTATTTAATCTTTTTATTACTGACCTTGGCACAAAAAGTGGGAGTGTGCTAATAAAGTTTGTGGATGACACAAAGCTGGGAGGTATTGCCAATACAGAGAAGGACCGGGATATCATACAGGAAGATCTGGATGACTTTGTAAACTGGAGTAATAGTAATAAGATGAAATTTAATAGTGAAAAGTGCAAGGTCATGCATTTAGGGATTAATAACAAGAATTTTGGTTATAAACTGGGGACTCATCCGTTGGAAGTAACAGAGGAGGAGAAGGACCTCGGAGTATTGGTTGATCACAGGCTGACTATGAGCCGCCAATGTGATATGGCCATTAAAAAAACTAATGCGGTCTTGGGATGCATCAAGTGAGGTATTTCCAGTAGAGATAAGGAAGTGTTAGTACCGTTATACAAGGCACTGGTGAGACCTCATCTGGAATACTGTGTGCAGTTCTGGTCTCCATGTTTAAGAAGGATGAATTCAAACTGGAACAGGTACAGAGAAGGGCTTACTAGTATAATCTGAGGAATGGAAAACCTGTCTTATGAAAGGAGACTCAAAGAGCTTGGCTTGTTTAGCCTAACCAAAAGAAGACTGAGGGGAGATACGATTGCTCTCTATAAATATATCAGAGGGATAAATACCTGGAAGGGAGAGGAACTATTTAAACTCAGTATCAATGTGGAGACAAGAACAAATGGATATAAATTGGACATTAGGAAATTTAGACTTGAAATTAGACGAAGTTTCTAACCATTACAGGAGTGAAGTTCTGGAACAGCCTTCCAAGGGGAGTAGTGGGGTCAAAAGACATATCTGGCTTCAAGACTAAGCTTGATAAGTTTATGGAGGGGATGGTATGATGGGATAGCCTAATTTTGGCAATTAATTGATCTTTGATTATTAGCGGTAAATATGCCCAATTGCCTGTGATGGGATGTTAGATGGGGTGGGATCTGAGTTACTACAGAGAATTCTTTCCTGGGTGTCTGGCTGGTGAGTCTTGCCCACATGCTCAGGGTTTAACAGATCGCCATATTTGGGGTGGGAAGGAATTTTCCTCCAGGGCAGATTGGCAGAGGCCCTGGTGGTTTTCGCCTTCCTCTGCAACGTGGGGCACAGGTCACTTGCTGGAGGATTCTCTGCACCTTGAAGTCTTTAAACCATGATTTGAGGACTTAAATGGCTCAGACATAGGTTAGGGGTTTGTTGCAGGAGTGGGTGGGTGAGATTCTTCGGGCTGTGTTGTGCAGGAGGTCAGACTAGATGATCATATTGGCCCCTTCTGACTTTAAAGTCTATGACATTGAAACTTAATTTTTTGGAGAAGGCTCTTTGTTGTGTAATGTTAAAAAATTCGGACAACCTTTTCTTTGGGAAGTTTTAATGCCCTTGTGCATTGGAGCAGGGACTTGAAATTTTGCAATGGGGTGGTTTTCCTGTCAAAATTGTTTTTTCTAATTTCTATAAAAATCTGTCCAAATTTGACCAAGTTTTAAGCTTCTGAAAAACTGTAATTCTCACATGCTCAGTAGAGATTTCGTGAAGTTTACCAGCTAGATTCTCTAAAGATTCCATCCTCAATGAATGTGCTCCAGCCCCTCACAGCTTCTATATGTGACTAGACTGCAAATATGTGACTGAATATGTTCAAGCCAAAAAATACAGGGGTGAAGCCTGACTTTCCTTGTAATTGCTAGCCCCCAGCCCATGGGAGGGCAGGCACCAGAAATGAGAACAGGGAGCCTGTTTCCAGCTCTCTCAATTACCCCCTACTAGCTTCCAGGGAGTGTACAGGAGGAAGCTGCCTGACTCAAATGTAGAGAGAACAAGAGTTGGACCAAGTGGGAGGGGAAAGATTAGATTGGAACAAGGAGCCTAAAGAGTCTGGGACTAGAGGTGGGGCCGAGGACTATGAGACAGGAGAATAGTGACACTTGGACAGGGAAGCCCCAAGTGGGACACTAGAAAAGGCTAAGCAAGGAGACTGGGAGTGGGATGAGAAGTTTCAGCAGTGGAGACTGGGTCTAGGTAGACAAAGAGAATGAGATGGATTCAAGAAGCCAAGAGTGGGGAAGAGACAGGACTAGGACAAAATAGGTTGGAGGAGATGGGGAAGAAAGGGTAAAGCTTGTGAGGGAATAGGCAAAAGGGTCTATGACCACTATAGCACATTCCCTTACAAGTCCTGGAATGGAACCCAAGGTTTCTGAGTCTCACTATTCCTCTGCTGTCAGCAAACATAACCGGTTGAAATCCACCAGCAAACTGTGTGTCTCATCCTCCTCTAATACTGGTCCACATAGAAGATGACATCCTACTATTGCCATCAGTTATTTCATTAGCTCAAGTGACAGAGGTCTTTGTGATGAAACTAAAAGTTCCAGCCCTGCTGATGAAACATCTGGTTGTCACTATGATGCCACATGATGGAACGTCTATTTTCCATTTGCTTTTTTAAAAACTTAAGGAATAGCATACAAAAAACATTAACAGAACATTAAGGTCACAAAGTCAAGCACTCAACAGTTAGGAAATGTCAGAATTAAGATTGCTTGTGCAATCTTAATTTGCACCCCCTTCCCACACACATAGATAAGGCTATGATTATGTCACTGAGGTCACAGGATCCGTGACTTTCAGAGACCTCTGTGATATTTTCCACTTCAATCCTGGGCAGCAGAGCTGGAGCTGTAAGTTGGAGCCCCCCTTCCGCAGCTCCTAGCCGCTGGGCAGCCGGGGGACCCCAGAGCTCCCAGCCACCATAGGGGGTGGGGTCCCCCAGAGCTCCCAGCTGCTGGGCATGGTGGGGGGACCCCAGAGCTCCCAGCTGCCGTGGGTGGTGGGGCTGCTGCAGGCAGCGGAGGAACCCACAGCAGTTGCCCACCCAACATGGGCAGCAGGGGAACTCACAGCTACCCAGCTGCCCTGGGCAGCATGAGGACCCCACAGCTCCCGGCCACTGTGGGCAAGGGATGGTCCTGGAGCCCCAGCAGCTGTGGGTGCTGGATCCACCTTCCTCCTCATTTTGTCATGGATATTTTTAGTAAAAGTTAGGGACAGGTCACGAGCAATAAACCAAAATTCATGGAAGCCTGTGACCTGTCCCTGACTTTTACTAAAAGTATCCATGACAAAATCTTAGACTTATACACACATCGTGATTTTAATTTTGATTTTAGTTTTCAATTACATGATCATGTACTATTTTTTCCACAGGACTTCTGCCTTGTTTAGCGTACAGGATAGACCTACTCTGGGGATGAATCATGGTTGCATACTACTGGAGGCCGTTATCTGCAGGGTCCCTACCTCATTTCTTGCAGATGTTGGAAGGTGTGTTATGAGTAAGGCAGCGAATTACAGGAAGAGAAAGATGAGTCTCATGCTTAAGGCAGTTGAATGCTGCCCTGGGGAACTGGTTTCTATCCTTGTCCCTGCCACAGAGTTCCTATCTGATGCTAGGGAAATCATTTAAATCAAACTTTTCACAGGTGGTCACTAATTGTGTGTTCCTTGTTTTGTGGGTGTTCAACTTGAGACCCTGGGGTCTGATATTCAGAAGTGCTGAGCAATTGCAGCTGCAACTGAAGCTCTACTTTGAATACAAATTGCTGTATAATGCTAAGCTCTCTGAAAAATCAGGTCACAGTCATCTCAAACTGGGTACCCAAAATTAATGGACTGGTCTTAAACTCTCTTTGTCTCTGCTCCCGTCTGTAAAATAGGGATAATATCACCTAAGCACCTCACATAGCTGTTATGAAGATAAATAAATAAATCGTTCAAATATTATAGTGATGAGTGGCATAAAAAGCCCATGAGGAAGCTCATAATTCTGTATTTAGAGAAGGGTTTGAATACAGTGCAGTGAATAAGGCTTGGGGTCACACATTGAACAATGAGGATAAAAGAAAATATTGAATAGCTGTTCATTAACTGAGCACTATCCATCCTATTCACTGCACAAGGCAGGGGTCATGTGGGAAAAAAGTATGTGATTCTGTAATTAAAGACTTTCATAATGCATACATACAAAGGGTCAAATTAAGGTTGTCTGTGCAACTTCCTTCCAAGTCTGGGTTTCCCTCCTTCTGTACCTCAGAAGTACACACACCACACAAGTGATTCAATTAATATTCCTCTTCTTGGGGGCTGTACTATTTAGCCATAACAGTTTACTTGACATACCCAAAGCACCATCAGTTCCTTTCTGGATCAGCAGGGCTTCGCAAATTATCCCATCTATCCTTCCCAGGGCTCAAACATACCCTCCAGCCCTCAGAGTATCCCAAATATGAAATTTCTTCCCTATTACACTCCTCCCCACAGACCTATTTTGTAGGTCCTTCCTGCCTTCCCCATCCCAGAAGTTTCTGTCCCTTCCTGAATGCCTCTGTAATCTTTGAAAACAGATGTGGCCATTAAGAGGGCAAGAGGTTTAACTCTTTCCTTCCCTACCCAGGACCAAGGTCTACATATCCTCTCACCATTGGGTTCTTTTTCATTATTATTATTATTAGTATTATTACTACCTGTATGTCAACTGAATACTAACTTTGGAAATTAATACTTTCCACTGTAATTGTTCAAATTTTTGTGGGAGACATCTCTATAGTGTGACAAAGTCAGAATTGGCAGCTGGTGGTTGAAGGTAGGTATATCAGCCTCAGAATGGTTAAGGCCCTTTTTCCTATACGCTGAAAAGAGGTTAATTAGGGATACCGGAGACCAATTAAGGCCCTCCTATGACCTTTAAAAACCTCTTTCAGTGAGAGAGAGAGAGGAAGGAAGGAAGGTCGTCAAGAAATAGCTATAGAAGAGTTAGATGCAGCAGAGGAAAATGTTTTTTCCTAAGGAAAGAGTTATTTTCTTCCCTATGGGGAAAATATTGAGTTTACCACTGTGTGGGGATGGGCTAGCAACCAGGAGCCAGCATAATATGGGTCAGTGCCCTGGTGAAAGCAAGGACATTTATTTGTGTGTGTTGGGGGTTTGGCTTAAGAAAAGCACTTGGGCCAACCCTGAAGCCTACCTTGTGAAATGGTAAATAAAACACTGTTAAAAACTATAAACCTCTGGAGACCGACTGATTGCCCCTCCAATCCAGAGAAAGAACTGCTGCAGCTGATGTGGCTATAGAGATGTTACCACAATAGATAATATAACCTTGTATAACTAAAGTCATTTTTTTCCTCCTGTAAGAATTATTTATAAACTTATTTTGGGAAGCAAAATAGGTTGACATTAGTTAAAATAAAATTTAAAATGTTTATCTGTTGGAAATTTTTAATATGGGTGATAATTTTACTTTATCTTTGTTTTTGTTTTTTAAGAATCCATGCAAATGATCTACATGGTCACATTTTTCATAATACATTATAATTAAAATTAATTTAAGTGAGTTGATGTTCTGTGTTACTGGTTTCAAAAGAGGCAATTCCTTTTGGGCCATATTCTGAGGGGCTTCTGTAGATGTTAGGTTTTGCTGGCAAACATTATGATAACTTTTACATAGCCAGACTGATTAGGCTAGAGAGCCAAACAGGTCATTTTTATACTTGTGTTTTAATCAAGACCCTATGTATGCTGTGGCATGTTGAATGTAAGTTCTGTGGTAGGCACTCCAGTGTGGCAGAGTAGATATACTATGCAGCTTCATTTAACTTTTTTTAATTGAGGTTTCTAGTTAGTTGTGTGAAAATCAATAATAGAAACAGAATAGCCCCAGTGTTACTGATTTTTCATATTGAATTTTACACCATTGCCCTATTTTCAGTTTTCCATTTCTCATTTGTTATTTAAAAAAATCCATAATTGTGGTATCAAGAACAAAGGTGGAGGTTTTGGCAGCTGGGCAGGGCAAAAGTGGGGCTTTTGGCACCTAAGAAAGCATGGGAGATAATCTGCACATAAGTACATTACTTAGGTTGCAAGTTTCTGCTAAAATTATCAGCAATTACATAACTAATAATATTAGCATTTAAATTGTCATCTTTCAGCGTTAACAGTCCCTCAAGATAAACAGGGGAAGTAAAACTTATAGGGCCCTCTGTAAATTAAGAAAATGTGCACCTCTGTAACAACATTAACTAATTGCACTGGTGCACGTTGTCTTAATGTAGACAGGACCTTAGGGGTTATTTTTTGTTTTTTTTCCAGACTCCCTGAGAGCTCAAGAAGACTATGTATCCTTTACATTTTTAAAGTTTTCTTCAAAATCATGGCTACAAGTTTATTTTTAATTGAATATTAGATTCTGGAGCACTATTATTTTTATTATGGTAGACTGTAGAGGACCCATGACACCACTGTGCTAGCTACTGTGCAAACAGAGTAAAAGACAGCTCCCTTTCTTAAACAGCTTACATCTAAATATCCAAAGGAAGGGGAGTAGAGACATACAAATAGAGTAAATAACATATTGGTTTGCCAGCATAATGTTTGTTCCACACATTTTTTGTGTTTGGTGGGGATATTTTAATAATTTTGGGTGGGTTTTTTCTCCATTAAGTGAATTATAGGATGGGTAGGTGAGGGAAAGAAGGAAAGAAAAACGTTGGACACATGGAGTAAGACTCAGGTGAAAAGACTGCAGGAGCTAGCAGCCAGTTAGCAGTGGAGAAGGAATGTTCAGAGAAAAATCTGTAGAAAGCAATCTGATGGCATCTATGTGGCCTGTGAGGCTGTTTCTTGTGTTTATTCCTGCTGGGTAGAGTTTCTCTTGTATCCTGTGCTGGGTCCTCACTGAAGTTTTTCTTCCCCAAGCTGATTAGGCAAGGTGTGCCTCATGGATCCTATTGCCTCTGGAAAGGCTATAGTCTCGCCTGCACAGTTCTAGGTCTAGCAGACCACTGTTAGAGAGAAGTAGCCCCAGCTGAATCTCACCCTTTCCCTTAATGATATGCTGCTGAAATACCTGAAGAGGCTATTTCTTGTTAGTCATAAGGGTAAACTTGGCAAATTCTGTGGCCACAGAATCTCACAATATATCAGGCCCTGATTTTAAATGAATGTATAAGGGTCCAGAGCAAGGGATACTGTTTAGCATTAAAAGTAAATAAAAGGCCTACAGGAGGTTCAAGATAGCTGAGACAAGGATGACATTAGGTGAATAGTTCTCCAAACACAAACTCAAAGGAACCCTTCCCATGCACATTCCCCAAATTCAAATCACCCTCAGTCTTCTTCTATCGGTGGCTGCTTCATCTCCTCCACCTTGTACACCTCTCTGGAAGAGCAGAAAGGCTGATTTCTTCTCCCCCCATCCCACACTTCACCCCCAACTTCACAGATGGCTTCTCTTACCACCCTCCATGTCCATTAATGGTTCTGTGGAGCAGAGGAGAACCTAATCAAGCAGCCTGGTATTACAGTGACATTTATTTTTGTGGCACTAGGAAAGTAGGTAACTCTGTACTCAGGTGTGTTTTTATTTGAGAAGAAGGGCAATCAAATAAACAGGATTTAAAGGAGCCACTACATTTTTTTCCCACCTCCATAGCAGCACTTCAGCAATGGGGGCTGGAAATCTGTCAGGTTTTCCCATCCCCTGCTCTGCTACCTCTGTCCATAGGATAACAGATCCAAGGAGTACAACCATGCTGGAAGCCAAATTTCTACTTCTCTCATCACTGGTAGAAGTAGCAGCTCCCTGCAGGGTTTCCTGTACTTACACACCTCTCAAATACCAAGGGGCAGAGCAACACAATGGCAAGGTTTTCTGTGAGCCCACCAAGTTAGATGTTAGAACCCTTCATGAAACTGCTGAATAACTTCAGACTCATTATGACAGATGTGGCTTTTAACTCCCTCAAGCTACAAGGGAGGTGAAAGAGACTTTCTGGACCAACGGAACTAGGGTCTGGTGTAGAAAGGTTTCTACAGGGAAATTTTAGAAACAGCCACACTCAGGGGAGGAAGCTCAGAGTGAGGTCTACATTTGCTAGTGTTGATTCAACTATCAGCAACAGCCAATCCCCAGGAAAGGATTTTGAAGTATATATAATGTTCAGAGTAGGATGGGCACACTACTTGTTCACAAGCAGACATTATAATGAATGAGGATAGATTTTTTTTAACAGTGAATCAGGTCAGATTGTGAGTATAACCAGACTTAGCTTCATATAAAGTTCACCAGATTTTGTATTATAACAAGTACTTTTCTTATTCTGTTCACACTTACCCTGCTGCCTGAATTCCTGATAGGGAAGATACTTCAGCATTCTCAACAGGTTGTTTTCTCTCCAGTTTTGATAAAAATCTCTTTCTGGATTCTGGTATTATTTTTTCTTTCTGTAAAATTTTACACAGTAAGATTAAAATAATGGGAAATGTTCTGCAGCAAAGAACAGTATCATGGCTTGTGTATAGGGCCTATTGCAAGCAGGCAGACAGCAGCACAGTAGCAAGCTAACAAAACTGAAAACGATAGTCTGTGTGTCTTTTTTTTCTTCTACATCTTCTTGACAGAAGCTTAGGGGGGAAGGCTATGACAGCTATAGAGGTAGTGACGCAAAGAATGGAAGAGAAAAAAAATGGTTACTCACCTTCTCGTAACTGTTATTCTTCGAGATGTGTTATTCATGTCCATTCCAATCAGGTGTATGCATGCACACGTGCATGTTGGCCGGAAGATTTTTCCCTTAGCAGCATCCATCGGGTCGGCCTGGGTGCCCCCTGGAGTCGCGCCCTCATGGTGCCTAATATATAGCCCTGCCGACCCGCCACCCCTTCAGCTCCTTCTTGCTGGCTACTCCGACAGAGGGGTAGGAAGGTGGGTAGTGGAATGGACGTTAACAACACATCTCGAAGAACAACAGTTACAAGAAGGTAAGTAACCATTTTTTCTTCTTCGAGTGCTTGTTTATGTTGATTCCAATCAGGTGAGTCCCAAGCAAATTTTAGGAGGCAGGGTCAGAGCTGAGCACTGACTGGAGCACTGCCCTACCAAAGGCCACATCATCTCTGGCCTGCCTAGTGATTGCATAGCGTGTGGCGAAAGTTTGATGACCACATCGCCACCCTGCAGATTTCCTGTGTGGGGACCTGAGTCAGGAAAGCTGTTGATGAAGC
Source organism: Trachemys scripta elegans (assembly GCF_013100865.1). Taxonomy (NCBI): domain Eukaryota; kingdom Metazoa; phylum Chordata; order Testudines; family Emydidae; genus Trachemys; species Trachemys scripta. Next base: position 28,456,213 of record NC_048299.1, read on the forward strand.
TTGTGCTCTTCTAGAGTGCACCATTATCAGGGGCGCTGGGATTCCTGCTAGATTGTAGCACTCTGTAATGCAGGCCACAATCCATGATGAAATCCGCTGCGTTGAAACAGGATGTCCCTTCATCCTGTCTGCTACTGCGACAAAGAGTTGTACTGACTTTCTGAACGGCTTGGTCCTTTCTATGTAGAAGGCCAACACTCTGCGGACATCGAGAGTATGGAGTCTCTGCTCCCTGCCACTCGCATGAGCCTTAGGGTAGAAAACCGGAAGGAAAATGTCCTGGTTGAGGTGGAACTGCGACACAACCTTGGGGAGGAAGGCCGGATGGGGCCTGAGCTGAACCTTGTCCTTAAAAAACACGGTGTAGGGCAGCTCGGACATTAGGGCCCTGAGCTCAAACACCTTCCAGGCTGAAGTGATCGCCACCAGGAACGTGACCTTGTACGAGAGGTAGAGCAGGGAGCATGTTGCTAGGGTCTCAAAGGGATGTCCCATGAGCCTACCGAGGACCAGGTTAAGATCCCAAGCAGGAACCGGTTGGCGGACATGCAGGTACAACCTGTCAAGGCCCTTCAGGAAGCGACTGACCAAAGGGTTAGCGAAAACCGAGTGGCCCTGTACCCCCAGATGGAATGCCGAGATGGCGGCCAGATGTCCTCTTATGGAGGACAAGAAGAGATAATCCAAAACCTGGGGCACTGAGGCTAGCGCCGGGGAGAAGTCGTGCTGAGCTGACCAGATTGAAAATCTCTTCCACTTTGCCAGGTAACAGGGAGGGTTCCCTACTGCCCAAGAGAACCTGTCTAACTTGTTCTGAACAGGAGAGCTCGAACGGATTTAGCTATGGAACCTCCAGACCATAAGATGTAGCGACTGCAGGTTCAGGTGTTGGAACTGACCATGATCCTGCGTGAGAAGGTCCAGGAAGAGCGGCAGGGTAATCAGGGGCTCCATGGACATGTCCAGGAGAGACGTGTACCAGGCTGGAGCTATGAGAATGACCGAAGCCCAGTCTCTGTGGATCTTGAGCAGGACCCTGTGGACGAGTGGTACGGGTGGGAAGGCATACAGAAGCGGACCCCCCCAATGGAGGAAGAACGCGTCCGCTGTGGAGCCCGGACTGTGATTCTGGAAGAAGAAGAACTGCTGACACTTCCTGTTGCGTCGCATGGTGAAGAGGTCTATCAGGGGACAGCCCCGCCTCTGGAAGAGCGAAGATGTGACGTCCGGGCAAAGGGACCACTCGTGGCTGTGAAAGACCTGCTGAGGTGGTCTGCCAGCTTGTTCTGGACTCCTGGAAGGTACGACGCCTGCAGATCAACTGAGTGTTTTATATAGAAGTCCCATAACCTGAGGGGTTCCTGGCACAGGGGAGTGGAGCGTGCACCCCCGTTTGTTGCTCTAGAACATTGCAGACATATTGTCCGTCATGACTGATACACATCGATCCGCTAGATACGGGCGGAATGACTGACATGCTAGGCGTACCGCCCTAAGCTCTCTGACATTGAGATCTGTCTGTCACTGATCTGTCTGCGACCAGAAGCCCTGAGTCCTGTGGACCCCCAGATGAGCTCCCCACCCCAAATCTGATGCATCCGTCACTAGTGTGAGGTATGGCTGTGGGACGGCGAAGGGGACTCCCGAGCACACCTGCTGAGCGTCCGTCCACCACAAAAACGAGTCGAGGATGGGACGAGGCAGGGTCACGATCCTGTCCAAGCTGTCCCTGGTAGGCAGGTACACTGACGCAAGCCACGACTGTAGTGATCGAAGCCTGAGTATGGCGTGCCGAACCACATTTGTACAGGCCGCCATATGGCCGAGCAGGTTGAGACAATTTCTCGTGGTGGTGGTGGGGAACTTCCTGAGTCCCTGGATCATGGCATCAAGGGCCTGGAATCTCGCCTCCGGGAGGAACACTCTGGCTTGAGTTGAGTACAGGAGCGCCCCATGAACTCTATCCTTTGGACCAGGGACAGAGTCGATTTCACCTTGTTCAGTAGGAGGCCCAGATTCTCGAAGGTGGCTCTGATGGATGTCACCTGATCTTCCACCTGAGTCCTGGATCGGCCTTTGATCAGCCAATCATCAAGATATGGGAACGCCAGTACCTGATGTCTCTGCAGAAAGGCAGTGACGACTGCCATGCACTTAGTGAATACTCGAGGTGCTGCTGACAGGACAAACAGGAGAACAGTAAATTGGTAATGGGAACCGTTGATCACAAACCTGAGGTACTTTCTGTGGTTTTGCGCTGTCACTATGTGAAAATACGTGTCCTTCAAGTCGAGGGCGGCATACCAGTCTGCTGGATCCAGTGAAGGAGACCATGCAGAACCTGAGTTTCCTCACAAACTTGTTGAGGTTGTGCAGGTCCAGGATAGGCCTTAGACTGCCTTTGGCTTTCAGTATTAGGAAGTAGCGGGAGTAGAAACCCTCGTCCCTGTGTTCCAGTGGAACCTCCTCCAAAGTCCCCAACTCTAGGAACGATTGCACCTCCTGAATGAGAAGTTGCTTGTGAGAAGGGTCCCTGAAGAGGGACGAGGAAGTGGGGTGGCAGGGTGGGAGGGCACGGAATTGGATGGAGCATCCCCTTTCCACCATGCGAAGTACCCAGCGGTCCAAAATTATACCGGACCATGAACGGTAGAAAGGGGATAGTCGGGAGGAGAAGGTAAGGTGGGGTGAATCCAGTCTCTGGGCTGGTGCACCGTCCTCGACCACACCTTCAAAATGGAGGTTTAGGGCCAGAGAGCAGTTTTGGCTGGCCTTGATTAGCAGAGGGATGTTGTCTTTTCCTACCGCTCTGGTTCCTCCTCCTAGAATTGTCCTGGTGGTTCTGCTGCTGGAACCTTTGAGGAGGTTGTGGGTGGAAGTGTCTCCGCTGAGTGGTGGGGTATGCAAGCCCAAGGATCTGAGGGTGGCTCGGGAGTCTTTTAGGCTGTGAAGCCGTTTATCCATCTTCTCTGAAAACAGAATCTCACCCTCAAACAGAAGGTCCTGAATCATTTGTTGGACTTCATAGGGTAAGCCTGAGACTTGCAACCAGGCCCCCCGTCGCATAGCCACAGCTGTTGCCATGACTCTTGTGGTTGCGTCTGCAGCATCTAAGGCCGTGTGCAGGAGACTAATTTCCCTTCTTCCACCAAGGCGGTGAACTCATACCGAGAGTCTGAACGGACGAGCTCCATAAACTTAGCCATGGAAGCACAGGTATTATAGAAATACCTGCTTACAATGGCCTGCTGGTTAGCAGTACAGAGTTGTAACCCACCAGTGGAGTAGATTTTCCCACCCACAAGGTCCAGGCGTTTAGCGTCCCTATTTTGGGGGAAAGGACCTTGGAAGCCTTGTCTCTCCCGCTGGTTAGCCGCATCAACGACCAAGGAGTCCAGAGGTGGGTGAGAGTAGAGATGCTCAAAGCCTCTGGAGAGGACGAAATACTGGTGCTCATTGCATTTAGCAGTGGGTGGCAGAGATGCCGGTGTCTGCCACAGGGTTTTAGTGGTGTCCACCACTATTTTTATGAGGGGTAACGCTACCTGTGAGGGCCCCTAGGGTGCTAAGATGTCACCATGGGATCCACTTCCTCGACCACCTCCTCGGCCTTGATGCCCAAGCCTTGGGCAGCTCTGTGGAGCAACTGTTGTAGAACTTTTGATGTCCTCTAACGCAGGAGCTATGGTCGACCCTGTCAACACTTCGTCCAGCGACGAGGAGGAGGAAGCGTGCGCCAGTGGTGGAAGCTCCCTACCGTCTGCCCCAGACAGGTCATGTGCCAGGGCCATAGACATCGTAGGCAACATTGGCATCAACCTCACAGGAGGGAGCTGAATTGGCACGTTCACAAGAGCTGCTGGTGTTGGGGGGCCTGGTGCCGACATCGAGGTCAACATCACAAAGGTGCAGGCATGGGAGACGGGTGTGACGACGTCATTAGGGCGGAAGTCGGAGTTGGGCACAGTGCCGGAGTCGACGACGGCACTGGCAGGAAGGGCGTTGAGACCTTAGGTGCTGGGTGCATGGCGGAAGGCAGCACCAAAGTGACGGAGGCGACTGAAGACGTCGCTGAGCGTGGGCCCTGGGTTCTTCCCTGGCCCTTGTGGTAAGCCCAGGGAGTCCAGAAGGGCCACTGAGGTGGGTTCTGCCACTGCGGAGGCCACACCTACTACTCCCTTCTATCTCTGCCAGACCTCACTCTATGGATCCTGCTCCTACTTGAGCAGTAGGAGTTGAGCTCTGACTCCAAGGTCTCAGACACTGAAGACCATGGAGGAGCCGATTCTCAGTGCCTCGAACGTTGAGAGCTCGGGGAGCAGGAAGGCTTTTTATCGGATCGTGTAGGTGCCGAAAGACAAGGCGAAGGAGAGTGCCTCGACATCATAGCCGACTTTCCTTTCGAATGCACCGGAGGACGGGGCTCCGTCAGTGCTGAGGGTTCCTCCCTGGCAGGCGAGAAGGGTGCTGTCAGGTGAAGGAGATCTCTGGCAGTTTGATATGCTTCTGGCGTGGACGGCAGCTGAAGTTGCCATGTAGGCACCGGGAATCGAGGGCAGGCCGGACTCGACTGCCTCGCCTGGGCAGGAGTCGACATGGCCCCGGAAGGAGACACCAAGGAGTGGCCCACCTAGGATCACATTTCTCAAGGCTTAGCCGGAGAATAGTGGTCATCTGGCTTTCTCTTTTTTTGAAGCACCGGTGAATGGGAGTGGTGCGTACTGTCAGATGGGCCCCGAGAGGAGCCCTGGCGGTGTCAGGCGTCTCTGGTGTCCTTCGGTGCCGAAGACATGGACGGCGCCGGGGCACTCCACATCGAGGACGATGCCAACAGGGTCGGGTCTCTCGAGCCCGGGTCAGATTGGGGGCGCAAGGCAGCCTCCATGAGGATCACCTTCAGCCGCTGTTCCCGTTCTTTAAGTGGTCTCGGGAGGAACTCGCAGCAGATCTTACAGCCATCTTTCTGATGGGTCTCCCCCAGGCACCTGAGACACGACGAGTGCGGGTCGCTCTTAGGCATGCACTTGGCACAAGCCACACAGTTCTTAAATCCCAGGGACTGCGGCATGCCATGGTGCCGGGCCGGAGGTGGGGGGGAACCCCCAACAACTATACTATACTAAACTTTAACTGATACTACAAACTAACTAACTAACTATATACAGAGAAAACGAGAACTTGCTAAGCAAGAGCCAAGGGAAGTTTCAGCCGCCGTCACTGGCAGTAAGAAGGAACTGAAGGGGTGGCGGGTTAGCAGGGCTATATATTAGGCAGCATGAGGGCGTGACTCCAGGGGGCACCCAGCCAACCTGACGAATGCTGCCAAGGGAAAAATCTTCCAGCCAACATGCACGTGTGCGAGCATACACCTGATTGGAATCGACATGAACAAGCACTCGAGAAGAACTGAAGATAACTGGATGTGGAAACTGCAGAATGTACATTATTCTGGAGAGGCTACCTGAAAGGTACTTCATTTGTTTGCTATGCTGCCAGACAGAACTAATGGTAAGTGAAGATCCAAAATTTGGAGATGCAGCTAGAAACTGTGATTGAGTTTGAGGGGGATTTGAGAGCATGATGGAGGGAAGGGGAGAGAAGGCTGAAGGGAAAACTCAAGACTTGCAGGCATATGCTGGACTAGAGAACTGTGAGGGTAGCAAGCTGGATGAAGAAAGAAGTCTGTGGAAGCATGGGACTACAAGAACAAGGCAGAGGAAAAGACCAGCTAGTAAAGGAGAAAGAGAGCTCAGGACAGGTTCTCTGAGCTGCAAAATGAAGAGGACAGGCAGGCAGTAACAGAAGATGAGAGCAAGGAAGAAAAGAAGAGCAGCCAGTCCTACAACAAAGCCAGATTTTGGAGCCCCAGGAAAATAGAAGATTACCTGCAGAAATCTGTAAGTGAGAACAGGTGACAAGACTTGCAGCCAGAAGGAGGAAGGTCTGAGAGTTGCACCAATACCGGAAACAGGCAGATCTATGTGATTGGGGATTCCCTACCAAGAGCAGTCAGGCCTGTCACCAGAGCTGATCTGGAGAACAGAAGGTTGTGTTGTCTACCTGGGATTAAGATATTGGATGTGGTGGAAAAGGATCTTAATGGCAGCGGAAAAGAATTCACTGATTGGCCTCCACATGGGAACAAATCATAGTGCTAGATCCTTGCTCGGAACAAGGAAGAAGTTGCTCAAAGGAAGGGAAGCTGAGGTTATCTTCAGTGGGATTCTACCTGTCCCTTGAGGATGAGAGCAAAGGCATGACAAGATTATGATGATCAACTGATGGCTAAAGTAATAGTGGTATAAAGGAGGGCTTTGGAATGTTCAACCACTGGGAGGCATTCACAGATAGAGGATTGTTCTCATGGGATGGACTCCTGGGATGGAGGTTGGCACAACTGATTAAAAGAGCTTTCAACTAAGATTTCAGAGGAGATTGTTTGGAGATGCTCATGTAATCTCCAGGCCTAATTCTAATATTGAGTGGGAGGCAAATCAAGTAAAAGATTATACAGCAATGGGGAAAGGAATAACAGAGTGTAGGAGAATGGACAACAAGAGGAAAAACAGTGCCAATACCAAGGACAGTAACAATCAGGTAGGTAAGTATCAGGGGGTAGCCGTGTTAGTCTGTATCTACAAAAACAACAAGGAGTCTGGTGGCACCTTAAAGACTAACAGATTTATTTGGGCATAAGCTTTTGTGAGTAAAAACCTCACTTCTTCGGATGCTTTACTCACGAAAGCTTATGCCCAAATAAATCTGTTAGTCTTTAAGGTGCCACCAGACTCCTTGTTGTTTTTGTAGATACAGACTAACACGGCTACCCCCTGATACTTACCTACCTGATTGTTACTGTCCTTGGTATTGGCACTGTTTTTCCTCTTGTTGTCCATTCTCCTACACTCTGTTATTCCTTTCCCCATTGCTGTATAATCTTTTACTTGATTTGCCTCCCACTCAATATTAGAATTAGGCCTGGAGATTACATGAGCATCTCCAAACAATCTCCTCTGAAATCTTAGTTGAAAGCTCTTTTAATCAGTTGTGCCAACCTCCATCCCAGGAGTCCATCCCATGAGAACAATCCTCTATCTGTGAATGCCTCCCAGTGGTTGAACATTCCAAAGCCCTCCTTTATACCACTATTACTTTAGCCATCAGTTGATCATCATAATCTTGTCATGCCTTTGCTCTCATCCTCAAGGGACAGGTAGAATCCCACTGAAGATAACCTCAGCTTCCCTTCCTTTGAGCAACTTCTTCCTTGTTCCGAGCAAGGATCTAGCACTATGATTTGTTCCCATGTGGAGGCCAATCAGTGAATTCTTTTCCGCTGCCATTAAGATCCTTTTCCACCACATCCAATATCTTAATCCCAGGTAGACAACACAACCTTCTGTTCTCCAGATCAGCTCTGGTGACAGGCCTGACTGCTCTTGGTAGGGAATCCCCAATCACATAGATCTGCCTGTTT
>NC_048299.1:28467899-28507036 GCF_013100865.1 Trachemys scripta elegans
GGGTCACTGAGAACAAAAATGATGCTTAAAATTGTTGATTGGCTCTAGTTTTCAAGCTATGCTATTGGGTCAGTATATACGACCCTTGACTTGGGAATGGCGGAGGATAAGTGAGTTATAAAGGGAAGGGATCTCAATTTAAACCAGAAATGACTAAAATACATCTTTGACTGGATCTATGAATAAATCTATGACTGGGTTTGGACAGTACTTGCTTTTTAGGCAAAACAATGAATGATGCAATCTGAAGCTGGTATTGCGTCATACATGATATGAATTGCATCATGTTATTCCTAGAAGTCATGGATGATGCAATCATAACGAAGCTTATATCACTCTGCTGAACAAATTGCCCTATATCAGCTCTAGAAATCATACAGTGTCGTGCTCTCTTATTTGTCAGTGTTTGGTTTTGCAAAGGGACACATTTCTGTTTAGCCAAAGTGAGCAGAGATGCCTTGTACTTGTGTGAACAGTGCAGATAACTTCTGCTATGTTTGTGGTGAAGTGACTTTTGCATCACACAAGCGCAGTATAACCACTATGGTTAAGAAAGCCTATCACCTTTCTTTTGGCTGCAAAACTGGAGATCAGGACAAGAGGTGGGCCCCACACATATGCTGCAACACCTGTGCAACAAATCTTCGCCAGTGGTTGAACCGGAAAAGGAAATCTATGCCTTTTGCAGTGCCAATGATTTGGAGAGAGCCAACAGATCATACCAGCAATTGTTACTTCTGCATGGTGCCTCCAGTTGGGAAAGGTGTGTCAAAGAAGAAAAAGTGGACTGTGCATTATCCAAACATTCCATCAGCTATACGCCCAGTACCCCACGGAGAAGGAATGCCGGTTCCTGATGCACCAGAATCATTCTCACTTGAGTCAGACGAGGAAGAGGATGAAACTTCTGGTCCTGCACCATCAATGTCACAGGACCCACATTTTCTCCCATCCTCCTCCTCTGAACCACACCTCATAACACAAGGTGAACTGAATGACCTTGTCAGGGATTTGGAAGTACCCAAGAGTAAGGCAGAGCTGTTGGGCTCCAGACTACAGCAGTGGAATCTCCTGGCAGATGATGTTAGGGTTTCCATTTTCCGTGACTGTCAAAAGGATCTTGTCCCATTCTTCTTCATGGAAGGTGATCTTGTAGCCTGCAACAACATCGATGGTGTGATGGCAGCCCTCAACATTGTTCACAATCCAGATGAGAGGAGACTGTTCATTGATTCATCGAAGACGAGTCTTAAAGCTGTTTTACTGCATAATGGCAATGTTTTGCCATCAATTCCAGTTGGTCATGCAGTCCATATGAAGGAAACCTATGACAACATGAAACAACTTTTGAGGTGCATAAACTATGACCAACATCAGTGGCAGCTTTGTGGCGATCTGAAGGTTGTTGCTCTCTTGCTTGGTCTGCAGACTGGATACACAAAGTACTGCTGTTTTCTCTGCGAATGGGATAGTCGTGCAAGAGATTCCCACTACATCAAGAAAGATTGGCCACTCCAACAGTCATTGGAACCTGGGAGGAAAAGTGTTCAGCATCCACCACTTGTTGAATCAAGGAAGATTTTGTTACCACCCTTACTCATCAAGCTAGCTGCGTCTGATGAAGAACTTTGTCAAGGCCATTGACAAAACACAAGCAGCTTTCAAGTACCTCCGTGGAAAATTTCCAAGGTTAAGTGAAGCTAAGATAAAGGAAGGTGTCTTTGTTGGTCATCAGATTCGTGAACTTCTTCGAGATGATGCATTTGACCATGCACTGCGTGGCAAGGAAAAGACGGCATGGAAAGCCTTCCAGTTAGTGGCAATAAATTTTCTTGGAAACAACGAGGCAGACAACTACAGGTTGTTGATGGAAAACCTCCTCAAGGCATACAAAAGCCTTGGTTGCAACATGTCACTAAAGATAAATTTTTTGCACTCTCATCTAGATTTCTTTTTCCCACCGAACTGCGGAGCAGTGAGCGACGAGCACGGCGAGCGATTTCACCAGGACATTGCAACAATGGAGAAATGCTATCAGGGCAAATGGAGCCCATCAATGCTTGCAGACTATTGCTGGACAGTGAGAAGAGATGCTCCATTTAATGAATACAAGAGACAAGCCAAGAAGCGCCGAGTAGACACTGAATAGGACTAAACTATGTACATAATAGTTTTTTGCCTTTTGTTTCTTAATAAATTGTATTTATATAACCCTTTTGCTGATTTTTAAAGTGTTACATAAACAGGACAGGTGAAATATTATCATGTAAAGCAACCATAAACACATGAAAAGACCTAGGTTTACAATTTATTATTAAAACTCTACTATCTACACAATATGCATAGACATAAAATGTAAAAACTTAAATATCTTAGAAACAGTAGCCAATCAGTTGTTTTAATTGTCATATTTGAATTCAGCACATCAAAATACATAATAAATAGCACATTTTATCTCTGAAGCAGACGACTTCTCAAAAATTGTAGACCAGTGTTATTGGAGGTTGATGGTTGGGATGCAGCAACTTGAGAAGTAGATTGTTGTCCTCTCAGGGCCCATGTCTGTGACCTGTAAGTTAAATCACCGCTGTTGTTGTGAATACATTGGGTGGTGGTATCGTTGGGATGTAAAGTAGTTCCTCTGTTTCCTCTTGGGTTTGCAGTTATAGATTCTCAAGGATCGGAGTGTCGTTCATGAGTCCGTGAGTGAGTGGAGTGAGTCGTCTGTCTTTTTGGTGAATAATTTGGGCTGGCAAGTTTTCCACCGTGGATTGCACCTCTTTGTGGAAGCCAGAAAGATAGAGCCATGAGGCCCTTCTCATTACAACCACCATTGACACAGATGTTGCAGCCCTGTCCTCAGAATCAAGTGCTGCGAACTGTTCTCCCTTGTTCTTGGCAATAAAATTAATCAATTAGGACATTTTTGTGTAGTTTATATAGTTGTATTTCATTAGTAATATCTCATAGCCTTATCAGGCATAAGGAGTAAGCCTTATTGCCAAAACTGATCAAGTCTTTTCCAGTCGTTATCATGAGTTGTGTTTCTGGGTTGTTGTTGCATGCCACGCCGCTGGACTGCATCTATCGCTAAGAAATTAGGCGCTGGATGCGAAGTCTGCGCCCTTTGTTGGTACACACCTCCTGTCGGACCTCCTGCCGGCTGGACGGGCAGCCACAGGGGTCCACAGAATGACCCTTACAGGGTCCATCAGTGCCTCATTCATGTGAAGGGCATTTTTTTAAACGAAGCGGATGTATGCAAAAAGTCCACTAGCCCATGCTGTATCATGGGGACCTCCTCAAAAGAGATGTTCAGAGAGGGTCACCCTCTCAAATAAGCCATGGAACAGTTTGAAATCATCCCCTATATTAGTGGGAAGAGGCATAAAGGTATCCTCTGTGGACAATGATGGCAAGTGGGTAGGTAATGTCCCCTGCAGGAGCAGGGGTTCTTCCTCCTCTTCCCCTGGTACCACTGAGGGTGCTGGTACAGAAGTTGTGGGGAATTATTGTGTGCCGGGTCTGGCTGTGGCGGGCAGTCCCCCCTTGTGTGGGGCATATGACCCATGGAGTCCAGTATGCTCATTAGGATGGGAGCAGCATAGGGGGGCCCCATACCACTGTAAGTACCTGAGGACACCATAATATGCCTCAGGAGAGACTCCTGGGTTGACTGACTCCTGATGGATAGGAACCGGTGGGGGAATAGCTCCCTGTTCTTCCTCATCTTCCTCCTTAATAAGGAGCAAGACAGTGAGTGGTGTTGGGGACACAGGGAGACCAATCTAATTTAATATTTTCATTAATGACCTTGGCACAAAAAGTGGGAGTGTGCTAATAAAATATACAGATGACACAAAGTTGGGAAATACTGCCAATATGGAGGAGGACTAGAATATCATACAAGGAGATTTAGGTGACCTTGAAAACTGGAGTAATAGAAATGGGATGAAATTTAATAATGCAAAGTGCAACCTCATGCACTTAGGGACTAACAGGAAGAATTTGTGCTATACGTTGGAGACTTATCAATAGGAAGCGACAGAGGAGGAGAAATACCTGGGGTATTGATCCATCATGGGATGCCTATGAGCTGCCAATGTGGTGCAGCTGTGAAAAAGGCAAATACAATCCCAGAATGCATTAGAAGAGATATTTCCAGCAGCAATAAGGAAGTGTTGTTACAATTGTACAAGGCACTGGTGAGACCTAATCAAGAATACTGTATGCAATTCTGGTCTCCCATGTTTAAGAACAATGAATTCAAACTGAAACAGGTACAGAGAAAGGCTGCTAATATGAGCAGAGGAATGGAGAACCTGCCTTCCAAGAGGAGACTTAAGGAGCTTGGCTTGTTCAGCCTTAAAAAATGAAGGCTGAGGGAAGATATGATTACTCTTTATAAATACATCAGAGGGATAAACACCAGAGAGGAAGAAGAGTTATTTAAAGGCCAATGTTGGCACAAGAACAAATGGATATAAACTGGCCATCAACAAGTTTAGGCTTGAAATCAGATAAAGAGGACTGAAGTTCTAGAACAGCTTTCCACTAGGAGTGGGGGGTAAAAACCGAACTTGCTTCAGGACTGAGCTTGGTAAGTTTATGGAGGCGATGGTATGATGAGGATGCCTACAATGGCATAGAGCCCATCTGCAATTGCTATTAGCAAATATCTCCCATGGTTGGAGATGGGACACTAGATGAGGAAGGCTCTGAGTTATTACAGAGACTCCTTTCCCAGGTATCTGGGTGGTGGATCTTACCCACATGCTCAGCATTTTACAAAGACTGAACTGTGTTGCTGCGTACTTTTTATTTTTGTTTGTTTGTTTGTTTGTTACAAAGCTCCCAAGAAAGATGACTCCTGCAGTGAGCTACCCAAATTGGCCCTTTTAACAGAACAATCTGAAACAGGGGTGCTGAAGCCTAGGAAACCTGGTCTGAGAGTGGCAGTGTTGCAGGATTGTCCTGGAGTGAAGGATGCACTCACAAGAGATTGCAGAAGGATTTCAAAGCATACCATACTCTGAAATCCATGATACCTTCTTTGCACTGCTGCTGGAGTGGCACAGTTACATCTGTTCTGGTACAGCTGTTACAATCTAGCTCTAGGTGTGCAACAGTATGCACATAATAGAACAAAAAAAGTTAGGGAAGTTTTAAATTAAAAAGACAACACCCCAGAGAAGGTCCCTACATCTTCAGCTTGTCATGCAAAGGGACAAAGTGAGACTACAGGCATCCACAGGGCCTTTTTAACAACCTTGGCTCAAAATTTTCAATGAGGTAAAAGGACTATGCTTTCCAGAAGGGTCCTAGAGTTCAGCACCACTGGGGCTGAGGATGCATCCCACAAGTGGGAATATGTATCAGTACTTCAAAAAAATAAGTGTTTAAAAAAGACAGGAGAGAAGATGTTATATTTTCTTGTATTTACTTACACTAGATAAACACAAGACATTCTGAAGGCATTTTTCTGGTATCAATCAAGAGTTGCTATTTTGAACAACAGACTTATTTTTGCCACTTTGTATGTTTATACTAACCCCTAGCTTTTCTTCCTCTCTCATCTTTTGAAGTTCATTCTCCATTATCTGTTTTTCTTCTGCTAGCAACTGATATTCATTTTGAATCTTCTGGTATTTCTAAGTACAGACATATTATGTTAGTTACTTGCAAGAACAAGATATCCTGATTTCAGTTTACCTCTTATAATTAAGGCTGCCAGTTTGTCACGGAGGTCATGGAAGTCATGGAGATTGGGGTGCAGGAAGGAGTGAGGTCTCCAGGCGGCGCTTACCTCGGGGAGAGTCCCCAAAGCGGCGACATATCCCCTCAGCTCCTAGGCAGAGGCTCAGCCAGGTGGCTCTGCGCACTGCCCCCGCCCACAGGCACTGCCCCCGCAGCTCCCATTGGCCTCAGTTCCCAGCCAATGGGAGCTGCGGAGACGGTGCTCAGGGCAGAGGCAACATGCGGAGCCCCCCGGCCACGTCTCCACCTAGGAGTCGAAGGAGGGACATGTCGCCACTTCCAGGGAGCCACATGGAGCCAGGTAGGGAGCCTCCCAGCCCCGTCAACTCCCCCACAGCACCAGCAGGGGTCCTCCTGTGGAGCTGGGTAGAGAGCCTCCCAACCCTGCCAAAAAAAACCCCACCAGCACCAGGGGGGGTCCTGGGCTGCTTCCCCAGAGCACTCGCAGCGCCCCTGGACCACCCCCCTCCTCCCAAGCACCTGCAGCACCCCCGGGCCATCCCCCCGCCCCCCAAGTACCTGCGGCGCACATACACACACACACACACCCCAAGCACCCAAGATTTAGGGGTAAAGAATACAAGCCATGAACAGGTCACAAGCCGTGAATTTTTGTTTACCGCTCATGACCTGTCCACTTTTTTTACTAAAAATACCTGTGACTAAAATGTAGCCTTACTTATAGTTATCCCTGTTACATAAGAAAGAATTGAAATGTCTAAATGGAGAGGAAGAAATACTCCAGGAAGATGCTGGGCACTCTTTGAAATTGGTGGAGGGTACTCGGTACTAGAGCTTGCTAAAACTTGGAGATTTTGGTTCAACAAAAGTTTTGGTATTTTTGAATTTGCTTTCAACCCAATTTGGAACCAAAGCAAATTTTTCAAAATTCCCTGGAAAACTGGAGATCCCTGAATATTATTTCAGAAATATGAAAATATGGTGTTCCTGAAACAAAATGTGAAATTGACATTTTTGTCAGTTGCACAGCTTGCATGAAAATTGACAGGAATGCCTATATCACTTAGCTGCTCCAGCAGGGAGATTCCACCAGTGCTGGAGCTAGGGTTCTTGGGGCTGCTAGGCTCCCTTCTCCAGCTGGGGCTCAGGGAGGGGGAGGGGGGAGGGGGTTGGCAGGCAGATTCCCTGCTGCAGAGCGGTGAACCTATCAGCCCTGAGAGTCCCAGCTCCAGGCAGGTGTCCCAAGGCTGCTGCCAGGATGTGGATAGCTGTCAATCCGCAGAGTCCTGGCTCTAGCATGGGATCTGGGTGATTCCCTGCTATGGAGCCTAGCAACCCAAAAAGTCCTGGCTCCAGCAAGGGCTGTTGCCAATGGATCAGGAAGCCTGCCCGTCCCCACAGACCCTGGCTCCAGCTTGGTGTCCATGGACTGATAGGCACCCTGCCATGGTGCGAGTTTCCAATGGAAAGTTGCCTGTGTTTCAGTAAAATTTTCATTGAATCTGTAATAGTAACGGTGAAACATTTCACTATAAGGAATCAGTGTTTCCCAATAAAACTATGTTTTGTTGGAAAAGTTCTGACCAGCTCTACTCAGCACTAAGGGAAATGTTCATCACTGTGCAAGTTCACGCCCTTAATTTTTCCCAGACTTTATTTATTTGAAGTCTTCTATTTCTTGGACTTGTGAATTTACTAAGTTTAAATTTAGGTTTTATCCCCCTTACAGTGGAAGCAAAATATTTCTGGATTAAATTAGTTCTCTTGTTTTTATAGCAGGGATGTAAATGTTGTTTAAAAAGTTAACCGTTTAAACGATAAAAAAATATTTCATTTAAATGGTTAACCGATTAAAGGGCCAGTCGGCCAGCATGGCTGCAACTGGGGCTGGGGCCGATCCAGCCAGCCAGTGTGGCTGGGGCCGATCTGGCTGGCCGACGTGGCTGGGGCCGCTCTGGCTGGTGCTGGGCTGCTAGGATCAGCTGGCTGGCCGGCTGACTGGCTGGCTGGCAAAGGGCCGCTGGAGCCGGCTGGCTGGCCAGCTGGCCCTGGGGCTACTGATTAATGCTGGTTAATCGGTAAGACTAATGCGTAACTAATGGTTAACATTTTACATCTGTATTTTATAGTACATTCCTGAAAGTGTAAGTGATATAACTGCAAGAGAAATGAACTCAGACTATCTGATATAGCTGGGTAGATGTGACTTTTCTGGACTTTATTTTGACTCTTTAAAAATCTTTTTCCTTTGCTGAAGCAATGAGGATAAACAGTAATAATTTAATCACTGTCTTCCATAAAACAATGGGTTTTACATCAAACTATGCTCTAGGAAAATCACAATTTTAACTTTAAAATACAGCATACTTACACCTTCTAGGACATCTTGGTCATTTGAAATTCTGAAAAATAAAGCACAACATCCTTCTGATTTATATTTTCCATCAGTAATTCTTATTTGAAGCCAAGCTGCATGGAATCCAAACCATTATATAATGACATATCATGAAATACTTAGTTATCTTTGGTTTAAAAGAACAAAATGTAGTGTAGTATTTGTGGTTAGAGATCATTTCGTGTTTTTAAACCCAGGGTGAATAATGGATTTTAAAACAATATCACTATATCCCCATATCTCTTGTACATAAAGAGTTTCTGTATTTCTTTGAGTTTTCATTGTAAATTATAGATATTTTTCTATCCCTTTACTTTAGAATACAATCAGAGTAGTGCCTTCTCTGATGTCATTAGATATGAGGAGATTACTCATCTTGTGAGTAACTTGTGAGGTTCTTTGAGATGTGTGTCCCTGAGAGTGCTCCAATTCAGGTATCGGGGCATCCCGGTGCTGCCAATCAGAGATTTTCAGTAGCAGTGCCTGGTCAGGACACATGTGTGCAGTAACTGTCTCGCAGTGCTGTTGGCGCTTCATCTTGTGCTCATGCGGCCTGACCCCCTCGGTTCCTCCTCTACCATAGAGTCCCTCCTGCGAACTCCAAAATAGAGGGGAGGAGGCTGGGTAGAGGAGCACCCACAGGGACACAAATCTCAAAGAACCTCAGTTACTGCACAAGGTGAGTAACCTTCTCTTCTTCTTCGAGTGCTATCTCTGTTGGTGCTCCATGTCAGGTGACTGTAGAGCAGTGCCCCATTATGGAAGAATGGGTTTTGGAGTTGTCTGTACAGTTGAGGCTAGTACCATAAGGCTAAGGATTGCATCAGCTTCTGAGCTCTGTGTTATTGTGTAGTGGTTTGTGAAAGTGTGTACGGAAGCCCAAGTGGCAAAGTGGCATAGTTCTCTGATTGGAACGTTATGTAAAAATGTTGTCGAGGTCAAAAGTGATCTCGTTGAATGGGGTCTGCTCCCTGTCTATATTTTGGTTTTGGTAACATAAATGGATGCAATTCGAGATCCATTTCAATAGTTTTTGTTTTGAAATTGCTGCACCCTTCGATCATTCAATGGTGGAAATGAAGAGTCTCAGTGACTTTTGGTAAGGTTTCGTTCCATCTAGATAGAATGCTAGTACTCTTCTAACATCGGGAGTGTGGAGGGTAGTCTCCTGTGTAGACCCGTGCAGCTTAGGATGAAACACAGGTAGGTGGATGAGTTGATTAAGATGGAATGATAAAGGTACCATCGGTACAAATTTTGGATGTGGTTGCATAGTCACTTTGTCTTTGAAGAATATGGTGTATGGAGGGTGGGCCATGAGGGCCCCTATTTCACCTACTCTTTGTGCTGAAGTGATCACAACCAGGAATGCTACCTTTATTGATAAATGGAGTAAAGAACAGGTAGGAAGTAGTTCGAAAGGGGCTCTGGTAAGGCCTCTGAGGACCAGGTTTACACATGCTGGTTTAGGGTTGCGAACTTCAGGATACATGTTCTGAATGCCTGTGAGGAAATGTTTCGTAATCAGGTGAGTGAAGGATGAAACACCAACTATCTTGTGATGGAAAGCGATTATGGCTGTGAGGTGTACCCTAAGTGAACAAATGGATAGACTGATTGTTTCAATTGTAACATACTCTAAAATCGAATGAATCGGTGCTGTAAGTGCCGGTATGTGATTGTTGTGACACCACATGTAGAACCTCTTCCATTTTTGGCGGTAAGAGGTATGCGTGTTAATTTCCTGCTGTTTGGAAACACCTTTTTAACCTGTTCCGAACAGGTTAGTTCATCATAATGGAGCCAAGGAAGAGCCATACCTTCAGGTGGAGTTTTCCCAGATTCAGATGAAGAATTTGACCCCCATCTTGAAAGAGGTGATCCCGATGGAGAGAAAGAGTGTATGGGGCACAGAGTGCCAGGTGGTTCAGGTATGAATATCATGTCTGTCAGGGCCATGTCGGAGCTATCAATATGACCATGGCTCTGTTGTTCCGTATCTCATGTATCACTCTGGATATTAATGGTATCGGTGGAAACGTGTACAGGGGGGCGAGTTCCATCAGATGAGAAAGGCATCCCCTAGGGATCATGGTCCTAGTCCTGCTCACAAGCATAACCTTGGATATTTGTGGTTTTGTGATGTTGCAAATAGATCGATGTGTGGTGACCCCCACGTGTGGAATATGTGTTGTGTGATGTCGTCGTTCAGTTCCCATTAGTGTTCTTGGGAAAACTGTTTGCTCAATTTGTCAGCCGTCGTGTTCTGTTGGCCCAGGAGGTACAACTAGGTAATGGTAATATTGTGGGTAATGCATCAGTTCCATAATTTTATGGCTTCTGTGCATAGGGAATGAAATCAAGCTCTTCCCTGCCTGTTTATGTAGAACATACAAGCTATGTTTTCTGTCATTATTCTTACCGATTTGTTTCTTATCATTGTTAGGAAATGTTGGCACGTGTATCGAACTGCTCATAATTCAAGTAGATTGATGTGTAATGGTGTCTCCACAGAAGACCATTTTCCTTGGATTTTGTGTTGATCCAAATGTGGCCCCATCCGATCAGTGAGGTGTCTGTAGTGATCAGGATGGATGTTGGGTCTTGTTGAAACAGGACCCCCACGCACACATAGCATGAGTTTCTCCACCATTGTAATGATTGCAGGACTTTTGGTGGTATTGTCAGAATTTTGTTTAGGGTTTGCTTACATGGCATGTAATGCTGTGCTTAGCCATCCCTGGAGACAGCGCATATGCAGATGTGCATGGAGGCTGCCATGTGTCCTAATAGTTGTAGGCAGGTGCGTGCAAAGACCCTTGGGCTGTTTGTGACTACTGATATGAGAGTGGTCATTGTGGAGAATCTGGTCATTGTTAATGAAGCTTTGGCTTCTATTGAGTCTAGGTAAGCTCTGATAAATTCTAATTGTTGAACCAGAACTAGAGTAGATTTCTTCTCATTTATTTGTAACCCTAACGTATGGAAAAGTGTCATAGTTAAGGCTACTATTTTTTCATGGAGGTCGCAGAAGTCACAGAATCCATGACTTCCAGCAACTTCCATGAATTCAGCCCTGTCAGCTGGAAGCTGCAGCTCCCCATGGCCACAGGTGCCGGGGGGGGGGCCCCGGAGTGCTCCCTGCCACCGCAGGTGATGGGGCCACAGCTCCTGGCCGCAGTGGGGGCCCTCTCCCCTCAGATCCTGGCTGATGCAGGTGGCAGGGGGCCCTCGGAGCTCCCAGTTGCTGCGGGGGGCAGGGACCTGGGAGCTATAAGCTGCCACAGGTGGCAGGGTTGCCCTGGAGCTCTGAGCCACTGAGGGAATCAGGGGCCTCCGACTTCCGAGCTGCCATGGGCGCCAGGGGTCCTTCAAAGCTCCCGGCTGCCACAGATGGCACGGGTACCCTGGAGCTCTAAGCCAGGGAACTCTGGAGCTCCAAGCCCCCACAGGTGGTGGTGCCACCAGAGCTTGGAGCAGTCCCCGCAGCTGACCAACCTCTGCAGGCAGTGTGGGACCCCGCAGCTGGGCTCCCCATTTTTGTCAGGGATATTATTAGTAAAAGTCAGGGACAGGTCACGGGCTTCCATGAATTTTGATTTATTGCCCATGACCTGTCCGTGACTTTTAGTAAAAATATCCGTGATAAAATCTTAGCCTTAGTTATAGTCCTCTGTGTGAAGTTTATTGTTTCTGCTTGAGTGCGATCCTTCAGTAGACAATCGTCCAAGTATTGGAATATCATTATTCCCTGTCTGCACAGGTATGCTACTATTATGGCAGTGTTTTGGTAAAGACTCTTTGAGCCATCGAGAGTCCAAATGGTAACACTCTGTATTGGAAGTGGTCTCTCCCTACTGTGAACCGTAGGAATCGTCTGTGTGCGGGGTGTATAGTGATATGAAAATATGCATCTTGTAGGTCAAGGGCTGAAAACCAGTCCCCTTCTTCCAGCACTGGAATTATTGACGTCAGCATGACCATTCTGAATTTGTGGGTATTTACAAATTTTTTGAGTGTTCTGAGATCTAGAATGGGTCTCCATCCTCTGTTTTTCTTTTGTGTCAAGAAGTAATGGGAGTAGAACCCCTTCCCCCGGTGTTGTACTGGAACATGTTCCATGGCACCTAGCTGTACAAGATGGTTTATTTCTTGTCATAGAAGATGCTCATGAGAGGGTCCCTGAAGAGGGATGGGGCAGGGGGATGGGTAGGTGGGATGGAGGTGAATGGGATGGTATAGCCCAATCTTATTATCTCCAGTACCCAGTGAATGCCCATGATGGGTAGAATGGCCATAATCGATGACCAACCATCTGGATATTTTGTAAATGTTGTGCTGGATGTCGGGGGAGGTTGGTCAGACCCTCGATCAAAGCTTCAAAACTGCATCTTGGTGGATGGTACCTGTGACACTGTTGATTGAGACTGAGGTGGTCGACGTCTCTGGGACCGGTGTCAAGGTCTCTAGTTGTTCAAAGGTCTCTGTGAGTGCTGTGCTGTGTTGTCCCATTTACGAAGGTATGTTTGATACCTCCTACTTCTGTTGGGGGTGTATAGATGCCCAGAGTTCGGCGTGTCACTTGAGAGTCCTTCATTGAGTGTAGGACTTCATCCATCTTAATGGAGAATAATTTTTCTCTGTCAAAGGGGAGGTCCTCAACTTTAGTCTGGAGGTCCCTTGAATTCCGGAGGATTGTAACCACAAGGCCCTCCACATGACTATAGCTGTAGCCATCATATGAGCAGCCATGTCCATGACATCAAGGGATGCTTGTAACATTGTCCTTGCTACAAGTTGTCCTTCAGTCAGGATAGTTTGGAATTGCTCCCTTTTGTCTTCTGGGATGTTTGTGAGGAATTCATTGAGTTTCTGGTAATTGTCATGGTTGTTCTTTGCAAGTACGGCAGTATGGTTGGTATGCAAAATTGGAGGGTTGCTCATGAATAGACTTTGCGACCAAACAAATCCAGTCTCTTAGGGCTTGTCTACAGTGGCAATTTACAGCACTGCAACTTTCTCGCTCAGGGGTGTGAAAAAATACCCACCTGAACGCAGCAAGTTTCAGCATTTTAAAGCATCAGAGTAAACAGTGCACCAGCGCTGGGAGCCACGCCCCTCGTGGAGGTAGCAACCACACAAAAAGCACCTTTATTGGGCACATAATATTTTCTATCAGCTCTTTTGCATGTTGGCGGTATGGTGGCTGGTGTTTGCCATACTGCTTCTGCCAGCTCCATTATGGCATTGTTTACTGGCAGTGCTATCTTTGTCATGGAAACCGGCCATTGGATTTTCAAAAGCTTATGTTGGTTTTCAGCCACCTCTTTGAGAGGGATATTCTGGCTTGGTGCTACTCGTTTGAATAAGTCTTGGAATTGTTTTGAATCATCTGCAACGGTGGGCAGAGGGGGCATTACTGCCTCATCCGGAAATGAAGATGAGTTGTGAGCTGGTGAGAAGTCGTGAGTATTGGAATCATCCAATTACTCTATGGAATCCTCAGGTGTCTCCGAGGGCTCTGTTGTTGTCGCAGCAGGAGGGCGTATCTGTCGCCTTTGCGAGGTGTGAGGTCTGTGGATCTGAGACCTGTAGACTGCCATGGGTCCCAATGTGCCCATTGCATTGGTAATGGCATGGGGGGGCACATCCATGGGTTATCTAGCCCTGGGGGTATGTCTCTGTTAAGACTGTCCCTGGCACTCGAGTGCAATGTCAGTGGCCCGGTGCCTGATGGGAAGGAATGCCCAGAGTAGAAGACTGCCTCCTCCAGATTGTCTTCCTCATCGCTGGAAAACTGCGGAGCAGTCAGTGAATCCGGCTCTTCTGGTGCCGTCGTACCAGGGAACCATCAGTGACAACTACAGGAGAACTTGGAGTGGAAGATATTGCCATGTCTGTTGACTGAGTGAAGGTGCACGGTGTTGCAGGCACTGGTGCCGTGCTTTTCTGTGCCGATGCCTTGGAGGTCAGTCCACTTGGTGCCACTCTTTTGTGTGCAACCTTGTTCGGTGCTGGTGGTGCTGTTTTAGGTCGTTCGGGCAACAGTTCCATAGTAGTTGGCACTAGTGGAGGTGGCATTGTAATCAGCGATGCTTTTGGCACGTGTCCTTCCTGGAAGTATTTGGTGCCCTGGAGAAGGAGGCTGGTTTGTGCCTACAGACGTCATGGAACGGACGGTGCTGGATGTGCCTGGAGCATCGAATGTGCTCACCCTGCTGACCATCAGCACCAAGGGTAGCGATCTCACCAAAGACCATTTTTTCTGTAATGGTTCTCCATGTGCTGCCAGGGCCAGCTCTGGCTTTTTTTCCACCCCAAGGAAAAAAAAAACATATGGGATGGCCGGAGTGGCAAAGCAAAAGAAAAAAAAAATGTTCTGGGCTGCTGGAGCAGCGAACCAAAAAAAAAAAAGGGTGCCCGTGCCACTCTAGGATTGGACAGAATGCCGCCCCTTAGAATCTGCTTCCCCAAGCACGAGCTTGTTCGGCTGGTGCCTGGAGCCGGCCCTGTGTGCTGCAGATGTCTGCCTCTTCCTGGATTTTCTGGAGGAAAGGGTACTCACTCTGTCCAGGGAGGAAGCACCTGGAGAATTCCACAATGGGGTTTTTCCAGGGTCAAAAGGTGGCATTAGGGATTTCTCCTTAAGAATAATTTTGAGTTGGAAATCTCTATCCCTTCTCACTCTGGCTTTGAGGTTGCTGCAGTGGGCCTATTTTTGAGGAATGTGTACCTCCCCTAAGTAACGGACACACTGTGAGTGCCCATCAGAGACAGGCATAGTGTCCTTGCACAAAGTGCATCTTTTAAAACCATGAGAGCCCAGCATTTTCGTTTTCTATCTCTCTTTTTTTTTTTTTTTTTTTTTTTTTTGAAGTGGTTCAATGAAAGAGGAAAAACTGAGGTGTTTATCCTCGAGGTTTTGTTTCTGTTTTTTTTTTTGTTTTAGAGAAAATTCTAATTAATTAAAAATGGAAACCTAAGACTAACGATGAATAGTCTAAGTACTAATAACTAAAACTTAACAAACAACTATTTCTAACTCTTTTCTAGGTTTTTTCAACACTGCTGTTGGAGCTCTGTCTGCAGCCAAGGACGGCTGAGAAGGAACTGACGGGGTTGGATCACACGAGCAGTAGATGAAACACCAATGGCACCGCGAGACGGCTACTGTGCATACGCATCCTGACCAGGCACTGCTATTGAAAATCTCCGATCAACAGCACCAGGACACATTGACACCTGAAGTGGCGTACCCACAGGGACAGCACTCGAAGAAGAAACAGAAAATTACATTCTAATTTTTTTAGAATTTGATTCAAACCAGACAATACTATCGGAATAATTTTTCTTTTAGTCTCTTTCCGCTAGATTTTAAAAATTGAGAATGTCGCTTTTTTAAACTTAAAAGTTTGAACAATTGAACCTGACATTAATTGAATAGCATATTCAACAGCACATAACCAAGTGAAAGCTACAATAATGTTTGCAAGTAGAAAACACTATAGTTAAGGTAGTTTAAATTGATTTCCTATACTCAATTTTCTGAAAATATTCTCCTTCCAGACTTATGTCTGAGCATGCAGACACAGTTTAGTATACATGTACTTTTAAAAACAGGTCAAACAGAAGCCAGGTTTTGTCTACTTGCTGCATCTTTATCTGGACTGCCCACACCTTTACAATCCCTTATTCTACTCCAACTCACCTCTCCCAATAGTGTTTTCTAAAATGAAATGGGATCGTTAGATCAGACATTTATTGTTCATTCACATTCCTGTACTCTAAGGGCAGGTCTACACTAACCCCCCAATTCAAACTAAGGTACGCAACTTCAGCTACGTGAATAACGTAGCTGAAGTTCGAAGTACCTTAGTTCGAACTTACCTCGGTCCAGACGCGGCAGGCAGGCTCCCCCGTCGACTTCGCGGTACTCCTCTTGCCGAGCTGGAGTACCGCAGTCGACGGTGAGCACTTCCGGGTTCGACTTATCTCGTCCAGACAAGACGCGATAAGTCGAACCCAGAAGTTCGATTTGCTTGCCGCCGAACTACTGGGTAGTGTAGACCTACCCTAAGAATCCACACCTCAGAACACATTCCAGGTCATATTTTTGAAACAACAGCCTGGTTTTGTAAGTACAGAAGCCAAATACTCCCAATCTCATTCTGGGGCTTTCTATGCCCAGATATAGGCAGGAAATGAGGTTTTATTCAAGATGCCCTGGAAGAGTGAACTCCCAAGGAATAATACAATAGGCTTGAAAGTCTAATATAGTCTGAATACAGTCTCTAGCCCTACAATACAGTTCAACACCAGGTCCTTTAGACCAAGGTCCTCTTGGCTTGGAATGCAGGCAAAATACATTTCTCACTGGAGGCAAGGGCCCTTCCCAAAGCCCCAGTACTGCCTATATAAAAGCCTGCTTTCCTAACCAGACCCAGCTGTTAATTACTCACTATAGGAGTGACAGCTTGTTACATTCCCTTTCAGTTAAAATTAAAGTAAACTTGAATTAAAGCTTATAAAAATTAATTTATATTTTTTTCAGTCAAAAAGGAACAATTTTTTCAGTGTCCCTTTTTCTAACCAGTTCTATCCATAACCTCCTTCTCTCCTTAAAGGGGAACAGGGTTCATAAATTCACCACCACCTTTTAAATATAGTTTTTCCAACTGACTTAAAACTCTAACTTCCTGTTGACCGATGACCCTATCTTATTTCTAAAATCTGATATTTCACTCTCTTTGCTCAGCAAGATATTAGTAATATTATATGGTACAATACTGACAAAGTTGTAATGCTCATTAGATTGAAATATGCTAGAGGGCAAGTAGGAGACCACAAATAATGGGGTTATTAGGTGTTGTTATAAGGAATGGCCTGTTTTATAAGTGTGAGGACTAGTGTGAATGGATTATGCTTGATTTTAAAATGAACCAAACAAGGTCCAAGGGCTTAACCCAGCACTCTCAAGTTAAGAGTCAGACATGTGACTGCAGAAGAACAGATACACTACATAATTGCAGAAGTAATTAGGAAATAAGGGAGTATGGGGGGACTTCAGCAATATTGTAACTTAGCAGTTAGACTGCACTGACTTATAAGATTTATTAAGAAATTGAATGATGCAAATTGCTTAGGTCATGATCAGAAGCAAAGTTATGCACATCCAGAATGCCACATATTGATAATGGGCAGGTACAAATCTTATTCTGGTCATGGATAATGGACAAGAAGTTATTCATCTTGTGCAGTAACGTTGGTTCTTTGAGATTGTGTCCCTATGGGTGATCCACTCTAGGTGTGCTTGCATCCCTGCACTGCTGATCAGAGAACTTTGGTAGCAGTGTCCATTAGGCCCGCATATGTGCTATCTCTCCTTGTGCCCCTCACAAAGCTAACCAGTGCATGCAGACTAACCCACTTCAGTTCCTTCTCTACCGCAGAGTCATTGACAAGAATTCTGAAGTACAGGGGAGGAAGGTGGATTGTGGAGCACTGATAGGGAGACACATGTTGAAGAACTATTGTTACTGCACAACGTGAGTATAGTGGGGCAGTTGCCCCACTTTGGCAGACAAAAAGTTAATAGCAGCCCTTGGAGTGGCTGTGCAGAACCCAGCCAATCAGAGAAGGCTTAGAAGCAACTAATTAGAGCCAGGCTGGGCCCTATATAAAGGCTGCAAAGCAGAAGACACAAGGGTCTCTCCCTGACAAGCAAGGGAAGAGGACTGGCTCCCAGGGATAGCACCTTCAATAGAGCAGCGCTGGACAGGCTCAGGGGAACAGAGGAAAAGCTCCAGCCTGATACCTGCCAGTCTGAGACCCCTGAAAGAAAGGGCCAAGAAGGTGCAAGGGCCAAAAGGAAGTAGCCCAGGGAGCGCAAGCAGTAGAGGGTCAGGACCCAGAGTAGTGGGCGGGCCTGGGTCCACCCCCTCCATACACTGCACCTGGCCGTGGAGAAGCCTGGCCCAATACAGACTGTGGCTTACCCTTGAGGCAAGGGGCTATACTTTGGGGCTGCAGTTGGCCACGAGGGCAGGTGCAGACTGAGGACTGCTGACATCCCCGGAAGGGGGCAGAACAGAGCAGAGGGACTGCCGGAGGGCTGTGTCCAGAAGAGGACGCCGCAAGCCAGAGAGCAACGTGGGTCTCGGACACACAGCAGAACAGACAACAGGTGAGACACCACCTGCAGAGGGCGCACCACAGCTGGACAGAACTAATTCCCGGAGCAACCAGTGGGAGGCGCCGCAGTAGTGAGTCTGCAATCCATTACAGTGAGTAACTTCTTCTTCAAGTAATGTCCCTATGGGTGTTCTACTGTAGGTGACACGTGAGCAGTATCCCTGCTGGAGGGTTGGGGCTTCAGAGTCCTGTCAGTTACAGATGACAGTACTGGGGAGACAAAGATGGCATCAGAGGTGGAGCCCCCAGTAATCGCATAGTGTTTTGCGAAGGTATGGACTGACACCACATCACCACTCTACAGATTCTAAGATAGGGACATTCTTGAAGAAGGCAACGGATGAGGAGGTTGACATCCATGACTCTTCCAAAAGATCCTATACTATGTACTGTTTTTTAAAAAATGGGGACTATCTCTCAGTTCACTCAGGGTCCACCTACCAGCTTGTCATAACTATAAAGGGAAGGGTGTAACAGCTGTCCTGTGTACAGTACTATAAAATCCCTCCTGGCCAGAGACTCCAAAATCCTTTTCCCTGTAAAGGGTTAAGAAGCTCAGGTAACCTGGCTGGCATCTGACCCAAAGGACCAATAAGGGGACAAGATACTTTCAAATCTTGGAGGGGGAAGGCTTTTGTATGTGCTCTTTGTTTGGGAGTTCGTTCGCTCTTGGGACTGAGAGGGACCAGACATCAATCCAGGTTCTCCCCATCTTTCTAAACGAGTCTCTCATATTTCAAACTTGTAAGTAAAAAGCCAGGCAAGGCGTCTTAGTTTTACTTTGTTTTCTCAACTTGTAAATGTACTTTTTACTAGAGTGTTTATCTCTGTTTGCTGTATTTTGAACCTGAGACTAGAGGGGGGGGTCCTCTGAGCTCTTTAAGTTTGATTACCCTGTAAAGTTATTTTCCATACTGATTTTACAGAGATGATTTTTACCTTTTTTCTTTAATTAAAAGCCTTCTTTTTAAGAACCTGATTGATTTTTCCTTGTTTTAAGA
This sequence comes from Trachemys scripta elegans, assembly GCF_013100865.1. Taxonomy (NCBI): domain Eukaryota; kingdom Metazoa; phylum Chordata; order Testudines; family Emydidae; genus Trachemys; species Trachemys scripta. The sequence continues at coordinate 28,487,205 of NC_048299.1, forward strand.
TCCAAGGGGTTTGGATCTTGATCCACCAGGAGTTGGTGGGAGGAAGGAGGGGAATGGTTAATTTCTCCTTGTTTTAAGATCCAAGGGGTTTGGATCTGTATTCACCAGGGAATTGGTGAAGGTCTCTCAAGGCTATCCAGGGAAGGGAATTAGCTTTGGGATGGTGGCAGCGGACCAGACCTAAGCTGGTAGTTAAGCTTAGAAGTTTTCATGCAGGCCCCCACATTTGTACCCTAAAGTTCAGAGTGGGGAAGCAGCCTTGACACAGCTATAGCAGCCTTCCACCAGCAAGTAGAAGAGTACTCAGTGCTATCACACCCAACCACAAAACAATTCCTGAGGCATATAGTAAAACTTTTTCCACAACCTCAACATCCCATCCCTACGTGGGATCTAAACCTGGCGTTGAAAGGCCTGACTAGACCTTCCTTCGAATCCATGCCAACCTGTTCGCTTACATACCTGTCAGTTAAAATGGCTTTCCTGGTAGCAATCACCTTGGCTAGGAGAATAGGCGAAATAACAGCTCTGATGGCACATCCCCCCTATATAGTATTCTTTTGGGACAAGGTTACACTCAGGCCACACCCAAAATTCATCCCTAAAGTAACCTTCCTTGAAGGTCAAGGGCCAAAAATCAGTCTTCCTGTTCCAATCCTGGAATAATCATTGCTAGAGTGACCATCTTGAATTTTTGAGCTTTGACAAACTTGTTGAGCACTCTGATGTCTAGTATAGGTCTCCAACATCCCTTCCTCTTGGGTATTAGGAAATAGCAAGAATAAAAACCTTTGCCTCGTAGATGTTGAAGTACTGGTTCCATGGCTCCTAATTAAAGGAAGTGATCTATTTCTTGTCATAATAAACTTGTGAGAAGGGTCACTGAAGAGGAATGGTGAAAGTTGTTGTGGAGGGAGGGAGGTAAAGTGGATGGGGAATACCCATTGCAAATAATTTCCAAGACCCCTTGGTCTGATGTTATGCATTCCCAGCTGCTGTGGAACGTGGCAAGATGTAAACTAAATAGGTAGAATAAGTTGGTCAACTGTAGCAGTTAAGGGGAGTGGTCTGTCTACACCTTGACCAACACATCAAAATTGGTATTTGGAGGTGGATGATTGTGACATGGAATACTGTGGGCTTGATGTTTCCACTGGGGGAACCTAGATTTCTTTCTCTCAGGTTCATAAAAGCATTGTCAGGTATTGAGAGGTACGTGATTTATGTTGGGGCTGTGGACTAAATCTTCTCTTTTGTGAAGGCATGTAGATCCCTAATGAGCGGAGAGTGGCCCTGGAATCTTTAAGCATATGGAGAGAAGCATCCATCTTCTCCGCAAAGAGCTTAGTCCCTTCAAAGGGAAGGTCTTTGACAGACAACTGCACCTCTTTAGGGAAGACCAAAAGGTGTAATCACAACACACATCTCATAACCACCACCATGGAGATGGACCAGGCTGCTGTGTCAGCTGCATTGAGGGCAGACTGTAGCAATGTTTTGGCTACTGGCTGCCCTTCCTGGATGATAGCTCAGAACTGGTTGCACTGTGACCCTGGAGCTGCTCAATAAAATTGTTAAGTTTCAAATAGTTGACATAGTCATATTTCACCAGTAAGCCTTGATAATTAGTGATTTGAAACTGTAGTATGGCTGAGGAATAGGCTTTCTTCCTGAAGAGGTCCAAGCATTTCCAATCCCTATCAGAGAGGGTGGACCGCATTTGGTGCTGATGGCCCCGGGAGTTTATCATGTCCACAATGATGCAGTTCGGGGGAGGGTAGGACAAAAGAAATTCCATCTCCCTAGCCAGAATATAATATTTTTTATTGTTTACAAACTAGGCATCACCGATGCTGGGGTCTGCCGTATGGTTTTTGCAGTGTTCAGGATAGCCTCATTAATAAGGAGAGCTATTTTAGAGGATGAGGAAGAGAGTAAGATGTCAAGGGGTTTTTGATGAGTGTCCTTGACTTCCTCAAAGGGTATCTGCAATGTATCTGCAACCCTCTTTGCCAGTCCTGGAAAATCTGGAAATCATCAGCTAAGGACAGTGGCAGGGGTATGACAACTTCATCTGGGGAGGAGGAGGAGATGTTGGTCCTCGGAGTCATCTCTTCCTCAAGTCCACCCTCCTGTTACTCAACAATCTCCTCTGGAGGTTCCAAGGTTCTAGATGCCATAGCCAAGGAAGAACGTCTCGGGAGCTCATGGGTAAGGCTGGCAGCCCAAGAAGCATGGGGGCAATATGCAGCCCAGGAATCCCAGTACGGCCACTGGGGCGGTGGAATGGAGCCCAGTGGTGGTGCCCATGGCTGGCAATACAATGGGGGGGGGCAGCCTGAGGGTATACCCAAGGAGCCTTTTGATAGTGGGCACTATAGGGAGCATGAGCGGGGAGTAGGAGACAGCTTCCTCTGGCTCGTTATCTGATTCCCCACTAGAAAGTGGAGGTGCGTGGCAGGGTACTGGAGAAGACTCGGTCCTGAGGTCCCGGTGCCGAGAAGAGAAGACTCTAGTATGTCAGATACCCTGAGGTCTTTTGACGTCTGAAATTCTGGTGGCACCTGCCAATCCGGTGCCACTGGTGGTACAGAGGGAGGTGAATATCTCACCCACACTGACTGCTCTGGTGCCAGATGGGGCATCAATGATGGTGCCGAGGTACAGTGCATACTGGTAGCATCTTCTTACTGAAGTGCTGTCCATGCCTATCTTTGTCCATCAGTACCGTTGACCCAGTGCCTGTGCCCACCAGATCCTTAGGCGTGTCAATGGTACCTGCTGCTCCAGATCTTTGTGAGTACTGGGCTGGGATTGTCTCAGTGCCAACGGTACTGACAATACTGAGTGTTCTCAAGATCTTTTGCGGATAGCTCTGAGGATTCACCGCTCTCTTTTTTGATGACTTATGAAAAGGGGTCCACAGCTGATTTCTTCGACCCTCGGTCCCTGGATGTTGAGGACAGCGGGGAAGACTCACACCTGCTAGGTAACTCCCAGCGTGGGTCCAGGGAGGGTTTGAGGGCTGCCTCCATGTAGATGATCTTGTCTCAACTCCTTGTCCTTTCAAGACCTAGGTCTAAGTTGTTGCCAGAGACCATGCTTCTGGGGATGTGGCCTTCCTGTGGCAGCAAATGTAACAAGAGTGCTTGTCTGCCATGGCAATGACTTCTTTGCAGGAGTGGCACTTGTTGAAGCCCAGTAAACTGGGCATACCCCGTTGGGGGAAGGGTTCCCTGACAAAAGTCTTGTTTGTTTGTTTGTTTGTTTGTTTGTTTGTTTGTTTGTTTGTTTGTTTGTTAAGAGAAAATAAAGAGAAAAAACTACAAGGAAGACTGAGGAGAATAACTAACTACTAGAAATGCTAAAGAAGCTAACAATCTAATGGCTCCATCTCTAGCCCGGGGCAGTTGAGAAGGAACTAAGGGGGGTTAATCCAGCGCACTGGTTAGCCTGGTGGCAGGGCACAAGGAAAGATAGCACTTATGTTGTCTTAATTAACACTGCTACCAAAGTTCTCTGATCAGCAGTGCAGGCACACAAGGATACCTACAGTGGAGTACCCCTAGGGACACAACTCGAAGAAGAAATATGGTTATGTATCCAATAGTTACATAAAGGAGGGGTAAAAATGATCTGATTTAGTTCCCTAAATTTTGGATGCATCAGGCTTCTGAAACAGCATCAGCTGATCCATGGCTTCACTGACTGTTACTTCTATCTCTGTTTTTTAGTTTTAAGATGTGAGTATGTTATGCTAATGCTCTTCAAAGCAATTACTTTGTTTATCGTGTTTTTCTGTTTAGTTATAACAAGTATATTAATTTGGCTTTTATGTAAAGTCCTCATCAAAGGTATACAGCTCTAGTCCAAATTACTTCAATCCCATTACCAAAGTGAAACTTCTCTGTAGCCAACCTCTGAAGAACCAGTGATAATCAATAAACTTTATAACTGTGATAAATCTACAGTTTCATTATTTGACCAGGCTACACTCCACATCCTTCATGGGAGTTCTAATGAATGAATAAATGAAAACCGTTGTGGAAGCAGAGAAAGAACTGACCAGGAAGGGGATGCAATGCATGACAGTTCGTTAGCAAGAGTCAGGCTAACTGTAACCCTAATAACGCGAGATTTGTAGAAGCGAGGATTGTGTGAGGCGAGTGGGAAAGAACTGTGTGAGAAGTTGTTGCGACCTTGTGTAGATAATGTGTAGAAAATATTGTATGTACACTAGAGTCAAAACAAGTGAGAAAAATAAGATATCAAGATGGCCTATGTATAAACAAAATGCAGCTGTTGCTTATTATTGTCTGTAATGAAAGGTATAAAGGTTTGCTGTAATTGTTTACCTGTAGAGAGACCTGTTTAGCTCTCTCCCTCTAAGCAATTTTTAGAGAAAATAAAGTATCTGACTTGCAGTACCCAAACAAAAAGTGAGAACTCTGTTATTCTCCGACACCTTAAAACTGGACTCAATAGATTGAAATGTATGTAAAATAAAAATCATAGAAGTAAAACAACACATATTCATCCATTTTTTGCGGCTGCCCATTCACTTTTCCATTGTTCTAAATAATCTGTTTAGAACAGACAAGTATGAAGACAGTGTTCCTGTGTTAAACAGCTCCTACCAAACTGTAAGTTGTATATAAATAATAAAAACACAGTAAATTGAGAAGGATTTGCAATACATTAATTCTACAGCTGGTCTAAAATTTTCTGATGGAACAGTTTTGCGGGAACATCATTTTTGTCAAAATTTTATGAGAAATTATCGAAATTGAAATTTTAATATAAAAGTCAAAATAAAAACTGAAACGAAAACTTTCAGCCTTACTGAAACAAAACATTTTGATGATGTCAAAATGAGATTTCAATATATTTCATTTTTTGAAAAATTCTGAGATTTTGACTTTTTGTCCCAATTCAGGATGAAATAAAATCTTGAAGTCCTAAAATTTCCCATGGGACAGAAAGAAACAGTTATTAACTTTTTTCTGTAACTGTTGTTTTTTGGGATATGTGGCACATGTCCATTCCACTGTAGGTGTGTGCACATCTTGTACACAACTGTTGGATATTTTTCCCTTAGCAGAACCTGCCCAGGTATCATGAACACCCTCTGCTGCCTCGCACCACTGCACACAGGTATAAAGAGCAGAGCCACCCTAACTCCCCTCAGTTCCTTCCTATCACAAAGTCTCCGATAAGAGAGGGAAAGGAGGGAGGGTCATGTAATGGACATGCACAACACATCTTGAAGAACAACAGTTACAGAAAAGGGTTGGTAACTGTTTCTTCTTCAAGTGATTGCATATGTCTATTCCACTATAGATGGGTAACAATTTGAACTGACATGGTCTCGAAGTCTACTTGAACAGAGACCTGCCCAAATCTGACATTGTCTCTAGAGTGATGAGAGGTGGCACAGTGAGAGGTAATCGTATCAATCAATGACTGGGTTGGCTGCCTTGCAAATGTCCTGAATGGGCACATGAGCCAGAAAGGCTGTGGAAGCTGCCTGTGATCTGGTCAAATGAGCCAGCACACTTACTTGGGGAGTATGATTCCAGCCAATCTGTAGCATAAACAAATACTGCTGGAAATCCAAGAAGAGTTCCTTTGGGTGCCTTTATTCTGTTCAAAACCCCAACAAACAGTTGTGATGAAGACCTAAATGGCCTAGGCCTTGTCTACACTACGATTTTAGGTCGAATTTAGCAGCGTTACCTTGATTTAACTCTGGACCCGTCCACACAATGAAGCCCTTTTTTTCGACTTACAGGGCTCTTAAAATCGATTTCTTTACTCCACTTCCGATGAGGGGATTAGCGCTGAAATCGGCCTTGCCGGGTTGAATTTGGGGTCGTGTGGACGCAATTTGACGGTATTGGCCTCCGGGAGCTATCCCAGAGTGCTCCATTGTGACTGCTCTGGACAGCGCTCTCAACTCAGATGCACTGGCTAGGTAGATAGAAAAAGGCCCGCGAACTTTTGAATTTCATTTCCTGTTTGGCCAGCATTGCAAGCTGATCAGCACAGGTGACCATGCAGAGCTCATCAGCAGAGGTGACCATGGAGTCCCAGAATTGCAAAAGAGCTCCAGCATGGACCGAACGGGAGGTACGGGATCTGATCGCTGTATAGGGAGACGAATCCATGGTAGCTGGACTCCGTTCCAGTAAACGAAATGCAAAAACATTTGAAAAAATCTCCAAGGGCATGAAGGACAGAGGCTATAACAGTGACTCGCAGCAGTGCCGCATGAAAATTAAGGCGCTCAGGCAAGCTTACCAAAAAACCAGAGAGGCAAACGGCCACTCCGGGTCACAGCCCCAAACATGCCACTTCTATGATGAGCTGCATGCCATTCTAGGGGGTGCAGCCACCAGTACCCCAACCCTGTGCTTTGACTCCGTCAAGAGAGTAGGACGCAACACGGAAGTGGGTTTTGAGGATGAGGAAGATGAGGAGGAGGAGGTTGAAGATAGTTCACAGCAAGGAAGTGGAGAAACCGGTTTCCCCAACAGCCAGGATCTGTTTCTCACCCTGGACCTGGAACCAATAACCCCTGAACCCACCCAAGGCGGGCTCCCGGACCCTGAAGGCGGAGAAGGGACCTCTGGTGAGTGTACCTTTGTAAATATTAGACATGGTTTAAAAGCAAGCGTGTTTAATAATTAATTTGCCTTGGCATTCGCGGCCAGTACAGCAACTGGAAAAGTCTGTTAACGTGTCTGGGGATGGAGCGGAAATCCTCCAGGGACATCTCCAGAAAGCTCTCCTGGATGTACTCCCAAAGCCTTTGCAAAAAGTTTCTGGGGAGGGCAGCCTTATTCTGTCCTCTATGGTAGGACACTTTACCACACCAGGCCAGTAGCACGTAGTCTGGAATCATTGCATAACACAGAGTATGGTCCCGGTGTTTATTGGCATTCAAACAACATCCGTTCCTTATCTGTCTGTGTTATCCTCAGGAGAGTGATATCATTCATGGTCACCTGGTTGAAATAGGGTGATTTTATTAAGGGGACATTCAGAGGTACCCATTCCTGCTGGCCTTTTTGCCTGTGGCGGAACAGAAATGTTCCCCTCTGTTAGCCATGCAGTGGCGGAAGATGTGAAGCAATCATCCTAGAGAATTGATGTGCGGGGTTAGTTAGGTTTGTGCTGCACGCTAACCCGCAAACCACAGCCCCTCCTTTTAAATTGCCAACTCATTTTAAATGGCCAACCCAACGGCCGCTTGGTATGGGAAATGAGGGCGCTGCTGTTTGAATCCATTTCCACATGTTATGAAAGTTAAAGAAGCCAAAAGACAGTGGCTTACCAAGCCAAATTCTGTTGCCCGGCTCTGCGTGAGTGATCTCTCACACCAAACCTGCAGGCCCTCTCTCAATAAGAGGCAAAATGCGACCTTGTAACGAAAGCACCTGTGTTATGTAATGTTAACAGCAAGGTTTACTGTGAAAGAGTGTACCCATTGTTCTATAAAATGTGTCTTTTTAACTACCACTCTAACTTTTTTTCCTCCACCAGCTGCATATGTTTCTCCTTCCCAGAGGCTAGCTAAGATTAGAAGGCGAAAAAAAACGCACTCAGGATGAAATGTTCTCTGAGCTCATGCTGTCCTCCCACACTGACAGAGCACAGCAGAACGCATGGAGGCAGACGATGTCGGAGTGCAGGAAAGCACAATATGAATGCGAGGAGAGGTAGTAAATGGCCGCTCTGGGTCAGAGCCCCAGACATGCTGCTTCTATGATGAGCTGCATGCCATTCTAGGGGGTGCCCCTACAACTACCCCACCCCTGTGCTTCCCTCCTCCCCCACCCCTCCCGAGCTACCTTGGCAGTTATCCCCCTATTTGTATGATGAATTAATAAAGAATGCATGAATCTGAAGCAACAATGACTTTATTGCCTCTGCAAGTGGTGATCGAAGGGGGGAGGGGAAGGTGGCTAGCTTACAGGGAAGTAGAGTGAACCAAGGGGGGGACATCAAGGAGAAACAAACAGAACTTTCACACCATAGCCTGGCCAGTCATGAAACTGGTTTTCAAAGCTTCTCTGATGCGCACCGTGCCCTCCTGTACTCTTCTAACCGCCCTGGTGTCTGGCTGCGCGTAATCAGTGGCCAGGCGATTTGCCTCAACCTCCCACCCCGCCATAAATATCTCCCCCTTACTCTCACAGATATTGTGGAGTGCACAGCAAGCAGTAATAACAATGGGAATATTGGTTTCGCAGAGGTCTATCCGAGTCAGTAAACTGCGCCAGCGCGCTTTCAAATGTCCAAATGCACATTCTACCACCTTTCTGCACTTGCTCAGCCTATAGTTGAACAGCTCCTGACTACTGTCCAGGCTGCCTGGGTATGGCTTCATGAGCCATGGCATTAAGGGGTAGGCTGGGTCCCCAAAGATAACTATAGGCATTTCAACATCCCCAACGGTTATTTTCTGGTCTGGGAAGAAAGTCCCTTCCTGCAGCTTTTGAAACAGACCAGAGTTCCTGAAGATGCAAGCATCATGTATCTTTCCCGGCCATTCCACGTTGATGTTGGTGAAACGTCCCTTGTGATCCACCAGGGCTTGCAGCACCATTGAAAAGTATCCCTTGCGGTTTATGTATTTGCTGGCTTGGTGCTCCGATGCCAAGATAGGGATATGGGTTCCATCTATTGCCACACCACATTTAGAGAATCCCATTGCAGAAAAGCCATCCACTATGACCTGCACATTTCCCAGAGTCACTATCCTTGATATCAGCAGGTCTTTGATTGCGTTGGCTACTTGGATCACAGCAGCCCCCACAGTAGATTTGCCCACCTCAAATTGATTACCGACTGACTGGTAGCTGTCTGGCGTTGCAAGCTTCCACAGGGCTATCGCCACTCGCTTCTCAACTGTGAGGGCTGCTCTCATCTTGGTATTCTGGCGCTTCAGGGCAGGGGAAAGCAAGTCACAAAGTTCCATGGAAGTGCCCTTACGCATGCAAAAGTTTTGCAGCCACTGGGAATCATCCCAGACCTGCAACACTATGCGGTCCCATCAGTCTGTGCTTGTTTCCCGGTGTCACGGAGTGTGGTGGGACACAAGGCCCTACACCCCCGGCTTCCTGCGATTCACCATGACTCTGAGCCAGCCAGCAAAGCAGAAGGTTTATTCAGATGATAGGAACACAGTCCAAGCCAGGTCTTGCAGGCACAGACAACAGGACTCCCCCCAGTTAGGTTCATCTTGGGGTCCCAGGGGCACCACAGCCCCATTGGGGGGGGCAGAGCCCCGTCTGGGCTCCATCCATTACCAGCCAGCTCCTGAAACTCTGTCCCCTGCATCTCCTCCCCCAGCCTTTGTTCAGTTTCCCGGGCAAAGGTGTCACCTGGCCTCTAACCCCTTCCTGGGTTCTCATGTTACATGCTCAGATATTCTCCCTCAAGGCCAGTCTCCCACCCCCAATGCAGACCATCCTAGCCACACTCCCCTGCCTTCCCAGCCAACACTCCCCACTCAGCATTCAAAGACCACATTAAGAACAGTCCCAGTTCGTCACACCCAGGACCAGAAACGGCATTCCACGGCATGAATCTGCCCCATTAACACCATGATGTGCACATTGCCGGGCCCTGTACTTTGTGAGAAGTCTATGTCCATGTCTATGTCCTCATCACTCTCGTCACCGCGCTGCCATCGCCTCCTCGCCTGGTTTTGCTTTTGCAGATTCTGGTTCTGCATATACTCCAGGATAATGCACGTGGTGTTTACAGTGCTCATACTTGCCGTGGTGATCTGAGCGGGCTCTATGATCCCAGTGCTATGGCATCTGCACTGAAAAAAGGCGCAAAACGATTGTCTGCCATTGCTCTGACAGAGGGAGGGTCAACTGATGACATGGGTTACAGGGAATTAAAATCAACAAAGGGGGTGGCTTTGCATGAAGGAGAAACACAAACAACTGTCACACGGAATGGCCCCCTCAAGGCTTGAACTCAAAACCCTGGGTTTAGCAGGCTGTTGAGTTCACGGAGGGGGGAGCAAATGAAGACAAAACAAATCGGGTCTATTTCTTGTTTTGATCCACTCCATCTATCTTTTACATCTTAGGCTGGCAGCAGACAGTGCAGTACGACTGCTAGCCATCGTCATCTCCTGGGTGCTCGGCAGAAGATGCTGCATTACGATTGCTAGCCATCGTCATCTCCTGGCTGCTCGACAGAAGATGGGAATGACCTGGCTGAGTCACTTGCATGTCTGCCCAGGTGCCCCTGACCGACCTCACCAAGGTCGGCTAAAAGAGCACCCAGGAGTACAACGACGACGGCTACTAGTCGTAATGCACTGTCTGCTGCCAAAAGGCAATGAGCTGCTGCTGTGTAGCAATGCAGTCCCAAGTCTGCCAGCACCCAGGAGACATACGATGACGGTGAGCTGAGCGGGCTCCATGCTTGCCGTGGTATGGCGTCTGCACAGGTAACCCAGGAAAAAAGGCGCAAAACGATTGTCTGCCATTGCTTTCACGGGGGGGGGGCTGATGACATGTACCCAGAACCACCCGCGACACTGTTTTTGCCTCATCAGGCATTGGGATCTCAACCCAGAATTCCAATGGGCGGCGGAGACTGCGGGAACTGTGAAATAGCTACCCACAGCTACCCACAGCGCAATGCTCCGGAAGTCGATGCTAGCCTCGGTACTGTGGACGTAGTCCGCCGACTTAATGCACTTAGAGCATTTTGTGTGGGGACACACACAATTGACTGTATAAAAACAATTGCTAAAAAAACGACTTCTATAAATTCAACCTAATTTCGTAGTGTAGACAAACCCCTAGTCTGATACAGGTAAAAAGCTAAATCTTTCTAACATCTAGCATGAAGCTTTTCTTCACTTTTTCTCAACTGAGGCTTTGGAAAGAAAATCAGTACATAATCTGCTTCGTTAATGTGAAAACTGGAAACCACCTTAGTTGGGAACTTTGGGTGTGGTCAAAGGTAATCCTTGTCTCTAAAGAAGATCATATAAGGAGCTTCTGATACTAAGGCTTAAAATTCCCCTACTCTCCTGACTGAGGTAACAGCAACCAAAAAAGCCATAGAAAGGTGTAACATAGAACATGTTGCCACTGGATCAAAGGGGGGAAACCCATCAATTTTACTAGAACTAAATTTAATTTCCATGGGGAGAGCTGGTTGGGTACCTGTGGATATCATAGAATATCAGGGTTGGAAGGGACTATAGGAGGTCATCTAGGACCAATCCCCAAACAGATTTTTGCCCCAGATCCCTAAATGGCCCCCTTAAGGATTTAACTCACAACTCTGGATTTAGCAGGCCAATGCTCAAACCACTGAGCTATCCCTCCCCCCCAGCCAAACTCTTCAGAAACCTGATGGACACAGGGTTTGAAAAAAAGCAAGCAGTTATCCATGGGTGGGTGGAAAGCTGAGATAGTTTCAGCAGAGTCTACTTGGCAGCTAACAGCTAACTCTTGTTGTTTCAGAAACAAGAAATAGTCCAATATATGGTGAATAAGATTTCAAGCTGGGAAATGCCTTTCTGTGTGGGCCAAATAGAGAATCTTTTCAATTAAGCAAGGTAAATAGTCCTACTTGAAAGCTTTCTACTATTTAGAAAAACTTCCTGCACTCCCTTAGAACAACCTCCTTCCAAGGGTGCCATCCATGAAGCAACCACGCTTCATGTGGAGGGCCTGCGGGTTGCAATGAAGGTGTGATGGGTTGAATCACAGAAACCCCCTTGGGAGCTGCCACCTAATGTGCCAAAACTACTTCTATTCCTGTTTTCCCTGCCTGCTCAGGACCCTGTCTTGCTGAGCCAGACACTCCCGTCTGCTCCAACACAGAACTAGGGTCTGAATTACTTGCCCCAAAGCTGCAGGTTTACCTGAAAACATCTCACAGAAGTGTGCTTGTCTTTAGCACTCAGATGCCCAACTCCCAATGGGGTCTAAACCCAAATAAATCCATTTTACCCTGTATAAAGCTTATGCAGAGTAAACTCATAAATTGTTCACCCTCTATAACACTGATAGAGAGATATGCACAGTTGTTTGCTCCCCCAGGTATTAATTACTAAGTAAAAAGTGATTTTATTAAATACAGAAAGAGAGAGAGAGATGCACAGTTGTTTGCTCCCCCAGGAATTAATACTTACTCTGGGTTAATTAATAAGTAAAAAGTGATTTTATTAAATACAGAAAGTAGGATTTAAATGGTTCCAAGTAGTAACAGACAGAACAAAGTAAGTTACCAAGCAAAATAAAATAAAATGTGCAAATCTATGTCTAATCAAACTAAATACAGATAATCTCACCCTTAGAGAGTCTTCAGTAAGTTTTTTCCTCAGACTGGACACCTTCCAGGCCTGGGCACAATTCTTTCCCCTGGTACAGCTCTTGTTCCAGCTTAGGTGGTAGCTAGGGGATTCTTCATGATGGCTCCTCTCTCCACTTTGTTCTGTTCCACCCCTTTATATATCTTTTGCATAAGGCGGGAACCCTTTGTCCCTCTGGGTTCCTCCCCTCCCCCACTGGAAAAGCACCAGGTTAAAGATGGATTCCAGTTCAGGTGACATGATCACATGTCACTGCAAGACTTCATTACCCACTTTCCAGCACACACATATACAGGAAGACTCACAGGTAAAACACAGCCATCTGCAGACAATGGTCCTGGTTAATGGTCGTCATCAAGATTTCAAACCACCGTTAATGGCCCACACTTTGCATAATTACAATAGGCCCTCAGAGTTATATTTTATATTTCTAGTTTTAGATACAAGAGTGGTACATTTATACAAATAGGACGATCACACTCAGTAGATTATAAGCTTTGTAATGATATCTTACAAGAGACCTTTTGCATGAAGCATATTCCAGTTACATTATATTCACTTATTACCATGTTTTTATAAAACTATTCCAGTTACATTATATTCACTTATCATGTTTTTATAAAACCATATAGACTGCACAACATCACAGGAGGCAACTGTGGTCTTGGGAGATCAAATCTGCATCTTGTGGGAATAAAACTGGAAATCTGACCAATACGGCTATTAGATTTGAGAACCAATGTTGATGGGTCCATGCTGGGGCTATAAGTATAAGGTGAGCACAATCTTGTTTGATATGGTACAAGACCTTGGGCAGGAGCAGAACTGAAGGGAAGGAATACAGTAGGCCCTTCGACCAGGGTAGGAGGAAGTCATTTGTCAAGTAATCTGGGCTGTGGCCCACTCAGGAATAAAAATACATTTTTGTTTGCTCTTATTGCAAATAAGTGCACTTAGGGAGACCCCCAAAGCTGGAGAATGCACCTAGACACATCTGGATGAAGAGATCACTCATGGTGACTTGTGAATGACCTGCTAACGTGATATGCCAGAGTATTCCGAACTCCTGAAAGGTAAACAACTTTCAGATTGATGGAACTGTCAATACAGAAATTCCAAAACAGAATTGCCTCTTGGCATAACTTAATCGATCAGGCCCCCTGTTGCTTGTTTACACAGAATATGGCTGCTGGGTTGTCTCTGAGCCCCAACAAATTCTGCCCTTGATATGTGGAAGGAAAGCCACGCAAACTAAACACATGGCTCGAAGCTCCCTGATATTTATATGGAGCTTTAGATCTTGGATAGACCAGTCTTTGTGACTGAAAGGGAACTAAATCAACTCCCCAACCTCAATCTGATGCATCTGTGACTATGGGGAATGCTGTGGAGGAGCAAAGGGAACTCCCATGCAAACGTTCAAGGGTTCTATTCACTAGTCCAGGGAGAACAAGACCTGAGTAGGTACTTGAACCACCATGTCCATATGATCACAGGCCAGTGAATACACTGAGGCTAGCCAGCCTTGTAGCTCCCTGAAGCACTGCCTGACATGCTGCACCACAAGTGCATGCTGCCATGTGCCCTAAACACTTGAGGCAGTTTCATACTGTAGTGACAGGATGAGTCTTTAGATATAGAGTAATAACCGACATTCTTTGGAATCTCAGCCCCGTCAGGAAAGTCTTGACCTTTGTTGAGTCCAGGACCAACCAATAAATTCTATTATCTGTATAGGAGTCAGGGTACATTTCTCTTTATTGATTAGAAGCCCCGGTGCATCAAAGGTGGACTGTATCTTGACCATGCTGGACAGTACTTGAGATCTGGACTGGCCTCTTACTAGACAGTTATTTAAGTTAAGGGAATACGTGGACTCCTGACGTTTGCAGGAGTGCCACTACCACAGCCAGGCACTTCATGAACACGCAAGGAGCTGCTAATCCAAAGGGCAACACTGTAATTGGTAGTGTGATCTGTTGACCACAAAGCTGAGGAATTTTTGATCGCTCTGGAGAACTGCCACATGAAAATAAGAGTCTTAAGTCGAGAGCAGCATACCTGTCCCCAGAATCTAAGGAAGGGATAATAGAAGCTAGAGTGATCAACCGGAATTTTATTTTCTTTAGGAATTTGCTTAGCTGTCTTAGATCAAAAATAAGCCTGAGACATGACCCAACACCCACCCCTTTGCTTTCAGGATTAGGAAGTATCAGGAATAAAATGCCTTCCCTTTAAGAAACACGGTAACTTCCTCTATGGCCCCCAAGAAACAAACTGAAGGGTGTATCCCCGTTCCACTAGGCTTAGGACCCCCTTATTCATGGTTAATGTAGTACCAAGAACTTAGGACGTGGGACAGGTGGTTGGCAAATATTGGGGTGGAGAAAAGTGGTACTCTGGGGAGTGGTAGACTGTTCTCTACCGATGGGTCAAAATGTTTGTTTGGAGGACCCAGTTTGCTTAGGTGATCTGGCAGCTGCAGAAGAGCATGGAGGAGGAGGAGGATGCCTCTTGCAACTTTTGCCCCTCTTTCTGTCATAAACTAGTCCTGGGTATGAGGCGTGAAAGGAGGGACTGCCGCAGGTGGAACAGTTTGTTTTTTGGGGGGTTGAAATGGTGTATAAATCCCCGGAAACTTAAGGGTTGCCCTTGAATCCTTAAGACTATGTAACCTCTCATCAGTCTTTTCAGAAAAGAGTAAGGGGCTTTCAAATTGGAGGTCCTGAATGGTTTGTTCCACCTTTGGGGGAAGACCTGACGACTGCAGCCAAGAGACATGACACATAGTGATGGCAATGAGAGGCAGGGAAGACGGTGCCTGACATAATGCCCTGACAGGCTCCAATATAGCCTCATTAACAGGGAGAGCTACCCTGGAGGATCTCACCTAGGCTAAAATGTCCACTAGCCTGTGTGACTTTTCCTGTACCTCTTCTGGTTAGATATCCAGAGCTGCAGTGACCCTCCTCAATAAGTCCTTGTGATGTTGCACCCCATAATGCTTTATAGAAATATGTTAGATATGCCATGTAACATATCTCTGCAAAGGTTATGATCTAGTGAATATATTCATCCTATTTGTATGCTTGTATCATTTTTGTATTCAAAGTTATGAATATTGTCTATGTACTTGTTTGATTTTAAGTAGCCTCGGTGAAGCATTTGGTCAGCTTCTTGAGAAAAGACTATTCTCAATAAGTGCCCAATCAAGAAACACTTAAGCTGACAATGGACTTTGATAGATACCAATCCACATCTGAGTTTCCTGGCAACAGGCTAACATGTGAACCATGGCGTCGGCCCGTAAAGAACTGAGTCATGCATGGACATGCGACTTGCCCATGTGACTCCCAAACTCCATCTTGTAGCTGTGATGCTGCATAGGAAAACACAAGGGGTTTCCACCCACAAGAGAGAGACTATATAAAACCCTGGGAAATCCCTCCATTTGTCTTCAACTGGCTCAAGAAATCCTCTCCACCCCAAAGGATGCCTGAAAGAAACTGGAACAAAGGACAGTAACTACAGGGGTGTGAATGATTGCAGGACCCAGACTAGAAAGAGGCTAGTCTGTCAAAGAAGCTTATCGGAACATCTTTGAGGGTGAGATTTACCTGCATTTAGTTTCCTACTGTATTAGGTGTAGACTTGCGTGTTTTATTTTATTTTGTTTGTAATTTACTTTGTTCTGTCTGTTATTACTTGGAACCACTTAAATCTTACTTTTTATATTTAATAAAATCACTTTTTACTTATTAATTAACCCAGAGTAAGTATTAATTCCTGGGGGAGCAAACAGCTGTGCATCTCTCTCTGTCAGTGTTCTAGAGGGCAAACAATTCATGAGTTTACCCTGTATAAGCTTTATACAGAGTAAAACGGATTTATTTGGGGTTTGGATCCCATTGGGAATTGGGTATCTGAGTGTTGGAGACAGGAGCACTTCTTAAGCTGTTTTCAGTTAAGCCTCCAGCTTGTCAGGGATGTGGTAAAGACTTGGATCTGAGTTTGCAGCAGGCAAGCGTGTCTGGCTCAAACAAGACAAGGTACTGAAGTCCCAAGCTGGCAGGGAAAACTGGCTCTGAGGTAGTCCCAGCACATCAGGTGGCAGTCCCAAAGGGGTTTCTGTGATCCAACCCATCACAGTCCTGATAAACTTTACAATCCTCATGAGCAGGAGAAGCAGCCTCTTATCACTGCCTCATCATGCAATGAAGAAGAGGAGACTAAGGGTTGTTGAGATGGAGTCTCATCCAACTCCTCCACAAGCAAATCCAGAGCATGAAGTTCCCTGTGCATGGTACCAGTCTCGGGATGGGCAGATGTTGACCCTGTTGTAGATGCTCCCAATGCCTAGCTGATGTAGTAGGGTGGGAAGGGAGCAGAGATGCTCTAGACTGTGGAGGGTAGCCCCAAAGTTTCCAAAAGGGCCACAGATATGGAGATGGGCGCCAGTTATGTCAGGCCATTGGTCCTTAGAATGCTGAGGAATACCGTGGTGGACAGGCACCACACTGGGGCTGCTGAACATATCCGGCCCGAGACACGTAAGAGATGACTTCAGAGACTGATGAAGAGTCCACTTTCTCAGACCAAGGGGGAGCTGATCCGTTGGTACCGGGGAGGTTCTCCGCCTGGAGATGGAGGTACCAGCAAGATAATTTCTGGCTTCCTTCTAGATAGTGCACCTCTCAAGAGGATTCTAACTTTGGCAGCCTCCAGCACCAAACAGTTTGTCAGGTCTGGGGCCAGAACTATTGAATCATGTACACCAGACCCTAGTAACCATGCAGGAGTCCTGAATAGCTGGGGAAATTGGTACCAAAAGGTTCAACTATTCCCAAGCTGCCTCATAAGCCTCTGGCATAGACAGCACCAGACAAGACTCCTAGTTCTGTGGTACCCAAATCTGCGTCGGTACTTCAGGGATTGGTTTCAAAGGACCTCCATGTCCTTGTCTCTATTCAGTGCGTTCACTGAAGATTATGAAGACCCTGGTATCAAGTCTTTAGAGGACTTACGTTGCCTCTTCTAGAGTACTAATGACAAAGATCTGCCCTTCAACTCAGTCAGATCAAAGGGAGCACTCCTATTCACTCTGAGCAGGAAAGGTTGCGATGGTAGGTGAGGCACAGACTCCATGAGCAGATACTTGAGTCTGGCTCCCCTGTCTTTCTTTTAGCAGGGTTTGAACCCCCTAAAAATGTGACATTTGTCACTCCAGTGAGGTGGTATGGCCTCCCTCTGAGCCAGAAAGGAAAGAACCACTCTCTGTGCCTAGGTGGGTGGAGTCAGGCTAGGCTCACCCCACTCACCAAAAGTTGAGAGGTGGGAGAGAAAATACAAAAGGCAGAGCTTCCAGCTCAGTTGGAGCCCAGCCAGGGAAGGAGGCAGAGGTACCTTGTTTGCAGCATGCCTCTGACTCTGCTGCCAAGCTCAAGCAGTGCCCTGACCCCAGAGGAGACTGAGTCCGCAGGGGAGCTGCTGGGACTGCTGATGGCAATCTACTCCGGTGATACAGAAGACACCCACGGAGCCAAGGTATCAAACAATGGGGTGGTAGGAAGTGGCCCAGGGAGACTATACTGTAGTCTGGTTGGGTGGTTGCCTGAATCCAGGTCAGTGTTTTGCAGCTGGATCCCCGCTGACCCAGTGGCAGAACACTCCGCCACTGTTAGGGCCCTGGGCAGGGACCCAGTGGAGTAGCGGGGACCAGAGCCCATAGTGTGCTTGTTTGCTCTGCCCCTGCCCGAGGGCCAAAGCCTGTAGACTGCTTGTTTAGAGTGGCCCCTGCCGGAGGGCCAGAGCCCACAGACTGCTTGTTAGCTCTGCCCTGCCTGAAGGTCAGAGCCCATAGATTGTTTAGTACTTTGCCCTGCCGAGAGGGTCGGACCACTAACACCCGGTCTGCTAATTCCCCTGACATTAGGCAGTGACCACAATGACGAAGTGATGTGGTGTGGCCTCCCTCCAAGCCAGAGGGAGAGAGATGCCTGCCCCTGCACTACACTCACTCACATGCACCTTCCCTAGACACTTAAGACAGCTGGCATGAGTGACAGGACTTGAAGCCCAGTGAACAAGGTATGAAGCTGGTACCAGTACTAAACGGGAACCAGTGAATCCACGCTAATAAATACTTACTTTTATATTTTATATTTAAACTATGTACAAAAACTCTAAATTAGCCTAAAACTAACACAACAAGAACAACTGGGGGTAGAAAGGAAGGGCGCTGGGGGCAGATCCACCCTTTATACCTGCATGCAGTGGCACAAGGCAGCAGAGGGCACTCACGCCACCCTGCTGGGTACTGCTCAGGGGAAAATCTCTGACAATTGGGCATGAGGCATGCACACACCTACAGTGGAATGGACATGTACAATCACTCAAAGAAAAATTAGCCAGCTCTAATTAATTCTTCGTATGAACTAGGGAAAACACCATGGATCCAATCCATTCTTTTTGGAATTGCTGAAGATTACCACCATACATAAAATAGCCCTGATAAAATTCCTCATCCTGTATCTGAAAAAGGTGCAAGATAATTTAGTTTGAAAGATTAAATTTCTATAGTTCCTAAAAGCAAAAGCAACATTTGACAGACTAGGCAATAAGACCAGGAACAATGTGAAAAATTTCAGACATTATCAACTATTGATACTACTCAACATAATTGTAGCAAGTAATTGCTTATGAATACTGTAGGGCTTTCAATTTAAATAGGTTTTATTTCTTGGCCTCAGATTATCATTTTATGAGTCAATACAGTGCCCTCTATCTCTATACACAGATTCCATGTACCTAAATATATTTGTTAGAAAAACTTCTTACCTTTGTAATTTATTTGTTTGTCTTTCAAATACTTTCATTATGTCTAATATGCGAGTGCTCATCATTTCAATTGTTTCTGTAGAAAAAAAATAAACTTGTAAAACATTTATTTGCTATACAAGAGCTTTTAAAGGAAGCTATCATCAACATTGAAGAAAATTCAGCTTCATTTTTCTTCCTTAAATGTATTTGCTATGTCTATTACCTTTCCTTAAAAAGCCTCATAATAATTGCTAGTGGCCCTACATTAATAAAACTTTGGATCTGATGGGAAAAAATCATTTTTGGTATGAAGATCAGATTTCATTTCAAAGGGGCTAGTGTACATAAGTGTGGATATGTCGAAGAGATGCCTCCTAGTGGTCAAGAGGAGAGGATTGTTGCTACCCTTTCTCAACCTGCAAAAAGAAGAACAGGAGTACTTGTGGCACCTTAGAGACTAACAAATTTATTAGAGCATAAGCTTTCGTGGACTACAGCCCACTTCTTCGGATGCATATAGAATGGAACATATATTGAGGAGATATATATACACACATACAGAGAGCATAAACAGGTGGGAGTTGTCTTACCAACTCTGAGAGGCCAATTAATTAAGAGAAAAAAAACTTTTGAAGTGATAATCAAGCTAGCC